>NW_022987727.1:15396171-15638249 GCF_902827165.1 Trematomus bernacchii | reverse complement strand
CAGCAGATCCTTTTTTGGACTCTATGCCAGAGAAGCTAAAGGTGACAATTGAACTTGCCTTGGCTCTGGAGCGTGGCACGCAGAGTGAGGCTCACTGCAAGGGACAGAGATATTTAGAGCCCAAAGGAAGGACACGCTGTGGGAGGACATTGACACCAGAAAGTCTTTCCTGGAGCAAAGAAGCTGCCACACATGCAAGCTGTAGCCAGGTTGTCTTTGACATTTTCTTCAACACTATAATCAGGGGAGAGCGCGAACGCAGTCCCCCACTACCACAAATTATGCAGTCGAGATTCCCACATTTGGGGAATTCGCAGCGGTCAGCATAGCCGGGGTGCAATGGCCGAGCCTCGCCCTGGGTGAACCACCTTGGTGATCATGGTATCTCCCCTGCCAGGTAAGTATGAGTTGGATGGGTCAGAGGCAGGGGACTCTTGCAACGACAAAGGACACGGCGTGGCGGTTCCTGCCTCTGAGCCGGCCAACGCAGCCCATCAACCACATTTTAACCCTAAGCCTTAAAGACAGATAAGTCTTGAAATAGAAATAGGTTCCAATCGGGGGCACAAACTGCAGCACAGCAGCAGGGTCTTTTTTGGACTCAATGCCAAAGAAGCCAAAGGTGAGAGCCACGAACCATGCTAGCGCAGCTTCTGTCTGCAGTTTTCGGCCCATTTAGACCCAGTGTTTTGCTCCCTTTGAGCTCTATGTGTTCTGCTACCATAATACAAAGTTGACCTTGCTCAGAGACCTGCGAATACCCCCCAGATGCAGGGCAATATTGTGTTATTTCGATAGCACATATAAAAAATTGGTACGATACAGAGAAGATTAGCATGGCCCCTGCGCAAGGATGACACGCAAATTCGTGAAGCGTTCCTCTTTGCCAATTTGTAATGATTTTTCTAAATTAAATCCCGATTCCTAACAAGCAGAGGTGGAAGCAGTACTCAGAACTTCCAGTTAAGTAAAAGTGAGGTTGCTTGTCTTGTTTTATACAGTATTTTGTGTTTTTGTCCAATCGGGGGCACAAACTGCAGCACAGCAGCAGGGGTCTTTTTTGGACTCAATGCCTAGAGTCACCCAATAGCTTTACTCTCTAATTGTGTGCAAGTACAGATTCCAAACAACAGTGAAGCTATGTTGCATTTGCAGAGAATGGGAACCTAGTTTTCCTCTTAGCTTACAAAGATTCTACCACTCATTCGCCCACATTCACAAGACATCGTAACTACCACTACGCTGGCGAGGTCAACAGCACGGTCAACAAGGTGGATTTTTCAACAGATATGCTATATGCTCTAAGTCATTTAAGAAGGGATACAGTCCACTGGTCATCCCTTACAGTGATTTGATGTCAAGCATCTTACTGAGTTCTCAAATCAATAGGAGTCGGCACGGAGAACATCCCTCTTTACTTGTACACTCCAAAGACCTGTGTGTTTGCTGGAGCAGAGTCCAAGTGGTTTAGGCATTGTACTTTATTTTCAGACAACAAAGAACTGTCTATTGCATTGGCCGGGAATCGGACCCGGGTCTCCCACGTGGCAGGTGAGAATTCTACCACTGAACCACCAATGCTGAATTATAAAGCCAAGCCACCATACGGCAGTTGAGGCGAAAAGTTCAGCCAACAAAGACTGTTTTTCAAGCAACCACGCTTCTATATTTCATTATAAGCTCTATATCCGTAAAGACATTCTAGTGTTCCTCCCTTAAATGGATGTGATGTTTAGCATCAAACTAGTGTTTTCTAATGCCACGGAGTAAGCACGTATAACATCCCACACAACTAAAGCGTATTACTAAAGAGATAGGTTCCAATCGGGGGCACAAACTGCAGCACAGCAGCAGGGGTCTTTTTTGGACTCAATGCCAAAGAAGCCACAGGTGAGAGCCACGAACCATGCTCGCGCAGCTCTAGCGCAGCTGGGGGAAAGGGTGTGGCCTGGGAGGTGGAAAAGCCAAGTCAGGGTCACCGCGAGGGATTGGACTGGGACAACTGCGGTGCTGTCTGTTCTCGAGGACGGCCTCCACAATTACTCTGGTTTCTCTTCAAAGCGTATAAGTCTTTCGCCTTTTACTAAAGACTTCCGTGGAGAGGAACACCTACGAGTTCAACCTATTTTTGGTAGGCTTGGCCGTTTGGCTGAGCATTCTGAGTTTGTGAAAGACAAGAAAAGGGTTAGGGTTAGGGTTAACCCAGTTACGCAGCGCCTCTCTTATGCCAGGTCAAAAGAGCCGCACCAAGACCGGCGGTGACTGCGCAACGAGTCCGTCTCCTGCAGCAAACGTTAAGGGTCATCGCTTCTCGGCCTTTTGGCTAAGATCAAGTGTAGTATCTGTTCTTATCATTTTTTCCAGGAAGGACATTTCGAACCACGAGGAGAAAGGAGCGATGGCCGGGAGGGCCGATGACGGACAGCCGATCCCAAGAGTCGGGCTGAGATTCACACTGCGCTTCCAGGCAGTTGGAGCAGACGAAGATGTCGTATCGAGGACGTGGTTCTGCAGGAAAGTCATCATGGAGCAGCTCCATCTGAAAGTTGATGTCATCTACTGCCTACAATGGAACCAGCAGGAGAAGGCTTTCGACGTCACCCTAAAGGACGAGCAAGTATACACAAAGGTTGCTAAGGACTGTGTTGCTGCTGCTATGGTAAAGCCGCTAGCCTGCTACAAGGTTTTAAATTTGGACAGACCAAATTTCAGGACAATCACGGTCCACATGTTTAATCCCTTTGTGACTGACAGAGCGCTGGCTGATTTTTTGAGGCTGTATGGGGAAGTGCTAACTGCTGCAAGACATGTCAAGGACACCATGGGGATCTGGACAGGTCGAAGGCAGTTCCAGGTGCTTCTTAAAGCTGAGCCAGAGGGTTTTGGCGGCCTCAAGCACCCGCCTGCCTCCTTCAGCCTTGGAGCAGATCGAGGGTACCTTTTCTACCCGCGTCAGCCAGCTTTCTGCAGGCGGTGCAGGCAATCAGGCCACGTTGAGGGAGGGTGCGCTGGCGCCAGCTGCCGTTTTTGTGGCCAAAGAGGACATGAGGCCAAAGACTGTACAGTGCCCAAGGCCTGCCATGGCTGCAGTGGGATCGACCATCTATACAGAAGCTGTCCTGAGCGTAGGAGGACGTTTGCGGAGGTAGCCGGGGCCAACAACCGGAGGGAAACGGAGTTCGAGGACCTTCTGGAAGGGCTTATCCAGTGCCAGAAGAATATGTTTCCGGTGGGCACGGGGGAGGCCGCGGCGGTGGAGCGGGTACCGGGCGGCGGCTCGGGGTCTGACAGCGTGGGCCGAGGGCCTGCGGGGAATACGGACTCAACTGTAGCAGCCGATTTGGGGGTCAAGCCTGGGATACGTAAAATACAGGAGGCTTTCGGAACAGAGGCTCCAGAAGACAATGGGGACTGCTCGCAGGTCGGAGACAGTAAAAGGCCAAAGACAGAGGGGACGAGGAGGAAGGGGCGGGCCAAAGAGGTGGTGGCGGTGGTGGATGAAGGAGATGGGCAGCAGAAGAGGGAGGGGCCAGGGAAGGACAGTGACCAGGGGAGGGGTAAAGCGGACGATGGCCATGGTTTGGGTGGAGGGATGGTGGGGGAGGACCCAGGGGTTGTAGGGGTTGGGCTCCAGTCTGGTTTGCCACTGGACCGGGGGCTGCCGGCTGCTCCACTGCTGCAGCCACCTCCCTTGGGGGATGACACACAAGGGGGCGTGAGTCCCTCCACCTCTTCAAGTGTGGTTCCTGTGTTATGGGCCGACCAGATGGACAGTTTCAGTGAAGACCCCTATGCAGCGTGAAAATGGAGTGGGTAATTTTTCCTTTGTTAAGGCTTAACATTTCATCCTCATGACACGTTATTTTGATGTTCTCACTTTGAATGTGAGAGGAATGAGGAACACTGTTAAAAGAAGGACTGTTTTTGATTTTTTAGGCACTTTGCATGTTGCCATAGTTTTTTTGCAAGAGGTCCATCTGAGAGACATGGGGGATGTGGGGATGTTTTCAAGGGAGTGGACGAAAGGGGACTCAGTTTGGAGTGTAGGGGGGGTTCACTCTACGGGGGTTGGGATTTTGTTTTGTTTTAAGGAAATAAGGGTGGAGGATGTTTTTGTTATTGACCAGGGCAGGGCAATAGGGGCAGACATTGTTTGGGGAACAAGGAAGCTGCGGGTCATTGTGGTATATGGACCACAGTCACCGGCAGAGCGGACTAATCTGTTTTCATTAGTGGAGCCTTTCCTTGTTACCAATAGACAGGTAATTATAGGGGGTGATTTTAATGTTGAGCTGGGGAAGGGAGGGGATGCCAGCGACCAGTATATTTCACAACTCATGGTTAGATATGGGTTGGCAGATGGGGGTAAGGGGGTCAAGCCACACATAGACAGCCCCACGTGGCGTAACTCAAGAGGCGTGGCAAAACGTTTGGACTATTTGTTTTTTTCCAGGTCTTTAAACCTGATCACAGGTAGGACCATCCCTGTTTTCTTTTCTGACCATGATGGCCTGCTGTTTCGAGTAGATGTGGATGCGCTAACTTTTGGGCCTGGTTACTGGCGCCTAAATGTCAGTGTTTTGGAGGAAAAGTTTTTCAACCAACAGTTCCCTTTGTTTTTTAAGGGAGTGTTGGGCCTCAAACCGCTGTGTCAGGGGATACTAGAGTGGTGGGAGGTAGCCAAGGACAGAATTAAGACCTTCTGCTTAGGTTATTGCAAAAGGAAGGCAAGACGGTCAAAGAGGGAGATGTCCCATCTGCAGCGACTCCTAGAGCGTGAGTACGCAAAGGGGAACTGTGGTTCTACTATAAATGAAAATGTATGCAACTCTTTGAAGGCAAGGCTCAGACATGTCTCTGAAGGCAAGGCCCGGGCTTTCCTGGCGAGATCACGTTCAGAGTTCATTGAGCAGTCAGAAACATGTTCTGCTGCTTTTTTCAGCTCGGTACGGGCTAAAAAAGCAAGGCAGGTGGTGACAGGGTTTAGGGACAGTCAGGGTATTGTAGTGACAGAAGAGGGCCAGGTGGTGAGGGTTGCCACGGATCATTTCAGGGACAGCTTTAAGGAGAAAGATGTGGGAAGAGGGGATGATTTCCTGGAACTGCTGGATCGCCAGGTTCCAGGGGACATAGTGCAGGCTTTAGAGGTCCCTCTAACAGTTAGCGAATTGGAGGGTGCGCTCAACAGAATGAACAAGGGTAAGGTGCCAGGAATTGATGGCTTACCTGTGGAATTCTATGCAAAGTTCTGGAGCATATTAGGGCCAGTATTGTTGGAGGTGCTGACAGAGGTACTGCAGGCAGGAGAAATGAGCGGGTCTTTAGCCACCGGGGTGATCTCCCTCCTGT
Source organism: Trematomus bernacchii (assembly GCF_902827165.1). Classification (NCBI taxonomy): domain Eukaryota; kingdom Metazoa; phylum Chordata; class Actinopteri; order Perciformes; family Nototheniidae; genus Trematomus; species Trematomus bernacchii. Next base: position 15,632,900 of record NW_022987727.1, on the reverse strand, counting down.
ATAAGAAGGGGGATCGCACTGAAATAGGTAACTGGCGACCTTTGACCATGCTGTGTGTGGACTATAAACTCTTGGCAAAAGTTCTCACTGATAGGCTAGGCGAAGCAATGCCCCATGTGGTTCATGTTGACCAGACATGTGCGGTGCCAGGGCGCTCAACGAGATGGAACCTGCAGCTCCTAAGGGATGCTGTAGCTTGGGCAGAAGACAGAAACCTGCCACTCATGCTGGTTGCTCTTGACCAGACCAAGGCTTTCGACAGGGTGCAGTGGAGTTTTATGTTCAGCATTCTGGAGAGGCTAGGTTTTGGTAAAGTCTTTATAAGGTGGTTGCGCACATTATACATGGACGTGGGGAGCAAGGTAGTAGTGAACGGATACCTAGGCGATTTTTTCCGGTTACAATCGGGTGTGAGGCAAGGGTGCCCTCTCTCACCACTGCTATATGTGCTCTATATGGAGCCTTTGGCGGCAGCCATTAGGGCAGACCCAGGGGTCAGAGGTTTTCTAGTGCCTGGCAGCAGAGGGTTACGGGTGAAACTGTCCCAGTATGCAGATGACACCACTTTGCTGCTGGACAGGGATGAATGCCTTATTCGTTCTCTGCAAATCATGGAGGACTTCGGCAGGGCATCCGGTTCTAAGCTTAACTGTGCAAAGTCCTCGGTGAAGTTTTTTGGGAAATGGAGAGAAAGGATAGATGCACCAGGGGGTCTTGCTTTCTGCCCAGGGCCTATAAAAGTTCTGGGGGTCAGTTTTGAGTCTACTAAAAGTGCTTCCCTGAGTTGGGCAAGACGGCTTGAGGCAGTAGAGAGGAAAGTGTCTCTCTGGAAGAGTAGGCAGCTGACCTTCATAGGGAAGGTATTAGTGCTGAAGGTAGATATATTGCCATCCCTCCTATATCTCGCATACATATATCCGTTGCCGGTCAGCATGAGGAGGCCTCTCATGCGCCTCGTGTTTGGATTCATATGGGGTGGGAGATACGAGTATGTGGCAAGAGGCCGCATGCTGGCTGGGGTCGAAGCAGGGGGGAGAGATGTACCACATTTAACTCTGAAGATGGACTGCATTTTTGTTTCGACTTTATGTAGGGAAGTATCAGGCCCAGTAGTACATCCTTCTGGTTATTTTATCCGCCTTTTCTTTTCTTATCAAGCAAGAGAGCTTATGGCCTGGAGCAATTTGGGGCCCAGAGCGGAACAGCAGCCATGGCACTACCGCCATGCAGCAAGGTGGCTTCGGGCTCACCCGGAGGCTGCCGGGCCAGAGGTGAAACTCAATCACAGAACCCTATACAAAGAAGCCAGAGAGAAAATCAATGTCGGTCCTGTCATTGGAATACCATCCAAAGTGTGGAGGAGGATCCAGCCGAAGGGACTAGACAATAGGCTAAAGGACCTTAACTGGCTGTGCCTGCTTAGGTGCCTGCCAGTGCGGGAAATCATGCACCGTCATGGATTGGCAAGGTCTCCGGTGTGCCCTAGGCCAGACTGTAAGGATGAAGAGACCATCAGACATGTCATGTGGGACTGTCCTTTCGCACGGGGAGCATGGAGAAGAGTGGAAGGGTGGTTAGGACAGAGTTTTCCTGGTCTTAAGATGACATGGGATGGGATCGAAAGGGGCTCGGGTCCTGGTGAATATTGGGCAATGTTCCCCATTTGGCTAGTGGTAAGCCTGCTGAAGAGAAATCTGTGGCTGGCTAGGCAGGATGTTGTAAAGAACAAATGCTGCAGCAGCATAAGGGGGATCATAGGAAAAGTAAGGGCAGATTTGAAGGGGAGAATGGAGAGGGACATTGTGAAATGGGGACAACACGCCGCTTTGGAAAGATGGAAGGGGGGTTTAGGGCTGGTGGGGTGAAGACCAGATATATATATAGTAAAAGTGATATATGTGTTTTGTATTGAATGTCCTTTGTTTACTTGTTTGTAAACTGTGTATAACAATGATGTAAATTGAAGATTTGTTATAATAAAAAAAAAAAAAAAAAAAAAAAATCTGTTCTTATCAGTTTAATATCTGATACGTCCCCTATACGGGGACTACATATTAAATGGATTTTTAGCACTGGGAGCCGAAAGAGGGGCTTGCCCCGTTCGCTCCACGCATCGACCCGGTATTGCAGCGCCTCCGGGAACGGTGCACCCATCTCCTGCCTTGTCGAAAAACAAACACAGACGCATCTCGAAACAACAACAAATGGTTTCATTTGAGGGCAGAAACTGCAGCACATCGGCAGCAGATCCTTTTTTGGACTCTATGCCAGAGAAGCTAAAGGTGACAAATTGAACTTGCCTTGGCTCTGGAGCGTGGCACGCAGAGTGAGGCTCACTGCAAGGGACAGAGATATTTAGAGCCCAAAGGAAGGACACGCTGTGGGAGGACATTGACACCAGAAAGTCTTTCCTGGAGCAAAGAAGCTGCCACACATGCAAGCTGTAGCCAGGTTGTCTTTGACATTTTCTTCAACACTATAATCAGGGGAGAGCGCGAACGCAGTCCCCCACTACCACAAATTATGCAGTCGAGATTCCCACATTTGGGGAATTCGCAGCGGTCAGCATAGCCGGGGTGCAATGGCCGAGCCTCGCCCTGGGTGAACCACCTTGGTGATCATGGTATCTCCCCTGCCAGGTAAGTATGAGTTGGATGGGTCAGAGGCAGGGGACTCTTGCAACGACAAAGGACACGGCGTGGCGGTTCCTGCCTCTGAGCCGGCCAACGCAGCCCATCAACCACATTTAACCCTAAGCCTTAAAGACAGATAAGTCTTGAAATAGAAATAGGTTCCAATCGGGGGCACAAACTGCAGCACAGCAGCAGGGTCTTTTTTGGACTCAATGCCAAAGAAGCCAAAGGTGAGAGCCACGAACCATGCTAGCGCAGCTTCTGTCTGCAGTTTTCGGCCCATTTAGACCCAGTGTTTTGCTCCCTTTGAGCTCTATGTGTTCTGCTACCATAATACAAAGTTGACCTTGCTCAGAGACCTGGGAATACCCCCCAGATGCAGGGCAATATTGTGTTATTTCGATAGCACATATAAAAAATTGGTACGATACAGAGAAGATTAGCATGGCCCCTGCGCAAGGATGACACGCAAATTCGTGAAGCGTTCCTCATTGCCAATTTGTAATGATTTTTCTAAATTAAATCCCGATTCCTAACAAGCAGAGGTGGAAGCAGTACTCAGAACTTCCAGTTAAGTAAAAGTGAGGTTGCTTGTCTTGTTTTATACAGTATTTTGTGTTTTTGTCCAATCGGGGGCACAAACTGCAGCATAGCAGCAGGGGTCTTTTTTGGACTCAATGCCTAGAGTCACCCAATAGCTTTACTCTCTAATTGTGTGCAAGTACAGATTCCAAACAACAGTGAAGCTATGTTGCATTTGCAGAGAATGGGAACCTAGTTTTCCTCTTAGCTTACAAAGATTCTACCACTCATTCGCCCACATTCACAAGACATCGTAACTACCACTACGCTGGCGAGGTCAACAGCACGGTCAACAAGGTGGATTTTTCAACAGATATGCTATATGCTCTAAGTCATTTAAGAAGGGATACAGTCCACTGGTCATCCCTTACAGTGATTTGATGTCAAGCATCTTACTGAGTTCTCAAATCAATAGGAGTCGGCACGGAGAACATCCCTCTTTACTTGTACACTCCAAAGACCTGTGTGTTTGCTGTCGCAGAGTCCAAGTGGTTTAGGCATTGTACTTTATTTTCAGACAACAAAGAACTGTCTATTGCATTGGCCGGGAATCGGACCCGGGTCTCCCACGTGGCAGGTGAGAATTCTACCACTGAACCACCAATGCTGAACTGTAAAGCCAAGCCACCATACGGCAGTTGAGGCGAAAAGTTCAGCCAACAAAGACTGTTTTTCAAGCAACCACGCTTCTATATTTCATTATAAGCTCTATATCCGTAAAGACATTCTAGTGTTCCTCCCTTAAATGGATGTGATGTTTAGCATCAAACTAGTGTTTTCTAATGCCACGGAGTCAGCACGTATAACATCCCACACAACTAAAGCGTATTACTAAAGAGATAGGTTCCAATCGGGGGCACAAACTGCAGCACAGCAGCAGGGGTCTTTTTTGGACTCAATGCCAAAGAAGCCACAGGTGAGAGCCACAGAACCATGCTCGCGCAGCTCTAGCGCAGCTGGGGGAAAGGGTGTGGCCTGGGAGGTGGAAAAGCCAAGTCAGGGTCACCGCGAGGGATTTGGACTGGGACAACTGCGGTGGTGTCTGTTCTCGAGGACGGCCTCCACAATTACTCTCGGTTTCTCTTCAAAGCGTATAAGTCTTTCGCCTTTTACTAAAGACTTCCGTGGAGAGGAACACCTACGAGTTCAACCTATTTTTGGTAGGCTTGGCCGTTTGGCTGAGCATTCTGAGTTTGTGAAAGACAAGAAAAGGGTTAGGGTTAGGGTTAACCCAGTTACGCAGCGCCTCTCTTATGCCAGGTCAAAAGAGCCGCACCAAGACCGGCGGTGTCTGCGCAACGAGTCCGTCTCCTGCAGCAAACGTTAAGGGTCATCGCTTCTCGGCCTTTTGGCTAAGATCAAGTGTAGTATCTGTTCTTATCATTTTTTCCAGGAAGGACATTTCGAACCACGAGGAGAAAGGAGCGATGGCCGGGAGGGCCGATGACAGACAGCCGATCCCAAGAGTCGGGCTGAGATTCACACTGCGCTTCCGTGGACTCAACCTGTTTGCCCTGGTGCACCGTACGAATTAGACGCCTAATTTGGTCCCCAGAACCCCGCTAAACATTGTGAATATGTATACCGTGTATATAATTATTATTATTATTATAGTCCCACTGTTAGGGACTGGTGCTGGAGGTCTCTAGTCCGTCCTTCGGGGCTCTGTGAGCGGGCAAAGAGAGGTGATTTTCCCGGACTCTCTCCTGGAGGTGTGAAATAAACAGAGTCCCACTGTTAGGGGGCCATGCTGGAAGTCATTAGTCCGTACTTTGGGGGTCTGTGAGCGGGCAAAGAGAGGTGATTTTCCCCTCGTCTCTCCTGGAGGTGTGAAATAAACAGAGTGCTACATTTTGTAAATAGCAGTGTTTTTAAATGTATGGAACAGTGTCTCTTTCAAAACTCTCCCGTCATTGGCCGGATACATAGGGACGATTTTATATTGACTATGACCGTTAATATTCCAGTGAGACGAAGTACGTCCGGTGACGGGAGTGATCCCATGTTAATTTTGTCCAAAAACCAGAGCATTCCCTCATCTGTCAAAAAGATTCATCCATATTTTTCAGACTACCGTCTGCACGAAATCGGAAACCCAGTTTTTGGGTGCACTCAGAAAAAAAGTGGCTTTTGGAAATCATGGAAGAATGTATCCGCTCACCAAGCACTCTGAGTGGGCCTTATTTTGTGCCTCAAGACCCCCCAGCCTGGTGCTACACAACGTAGGTTAAGAAATTTAGTAGTACTGTTATAGCAGCAGTAGTACGTATAAATAGTTGATGTTTTAGTCTGTGTGTACCGTGATTTTTGTTACTGCAACGTGTAAATAGTTGATGTTTTAGGCTGTGTGTACTGTGGTTTTTGTTCAAATAAAATAAAAAAAAATAAAAAACAATAACCTTGATGGTTACCAAGGGCAGATAAAGTGCCACTTTCCATCAGCACCGGGGAGGCACTCTCCTTGGTGCTGAACCCTGTGATGAGCGCTCAAGTGTTGGCGGAGGAGGTGTAAGCCAGAGGAGGGTGAACAAAAGTTAAAGTGTTTGAACCTCCAGCCCAGAAGGGGGGTGGTGGTGCCAATAAGAAGGCCGAATTTGGATGCTGATGGGCGGACATAAAAGCACCACAAAATCCACCCCCTTTAGGGTCACCAGGGGCACGAGAATACCCTCCACAGAAGGGGGGGTGGTGCCGTGAAGAAGGACGAATATGAATGCTGATGGGCGGACATAGAAGCACCATAAAAACCACCCCCCTTGTAGGGTCACCAGGGGCACGAGAATACCCTCCACAGAAGGGGGGGTGGTGCCGTGAAGAAGGACGAATATGGATGCTGATGGGCGGACATAGAAGCACCATAAAAACCACCCCCTTTGTAGGGTCACCAGGGGCACGAGGTTCTGGTGGGTGTGAATACCTGTGTTTAGTCCGTGGGGGAGTGCTTAACTGTGGGGGCCCGGGGACTCACGGTGTGCAAGGTTATGGAGGTGCCACTGTTAGGGGGACATGCTGGTGGTCATGAGTCCGTCCTTCGGGGCTCTGTGAGCGGGCAAAGATAGGTGGATTTCCCGGTCTCCGCCCTGGAGGTGTGAAATAACCAGAGTCCCACTGTTAGGGACTGCTGCTGGAGGTCTCTAGTCCGTCCTTCGGGGCTCTGTGAGTGGGCAAAGAGAGGTGGATTTCCCGGTCTCCGCCCTGGAGGTGTGAAATAACCAGAGTCCCACTGTTAGGGACTGCTGCTGGAGGTCTCTCGTCCGTCCTTCGGGGCTCTGTGAGCGGGCAAAGAGAGGTACATTTCCCGGTCTCCGCCCTGGAGGTGTGAAATAACCAGAGTCCCACTGTTAGGGACTGCTGCTGGAGGTCTCCTGAATTTAAACAGATTCACCAGTTTATAACATTACTTTAGCCCTGATCAGAGCCCTGTTTTATGGGTAAGACAGCGATGTGCTGTACCCTGGCTCTCTGGCTCTCTGAGACCCTGCTAAAAGCAGTGAGTCTGCTGCCTGCATTTAAACAGATTCACCAGTTTATAATGTTACTTTAGCCCTGATCAGAGCCCTGTTTTATGGGTAAGACAGTGATGTGCTGTACCCTGGCTCTCTGGCTCTCTGAGACCCTGCTAAAAGCAGTGAGTCTGCTGCCTGCATTTAAACAGATTCACCAGTTTATAACGTTACTTTAGCCCTGATCAGAGCCCTGTTTTATGGGTAAGACAGCGATGTGCTGTACCCTGGCTCTCTGGCTCTCTGAGACCCTGCTAAAAGCAGTGAGTCTGCTGCCTGCATTTAAACAGATTCACCAGTTTATAACGTTACTTTAGCCCTGATCAGAGCCCTGTTTTATGGGTAAGACAGCGATGTGCTGTACCCTGGCTCTCTGGCTCTCTGAGACCCTGCTAAAAGCAGTGAGTCTGCTGCCTGCATTTAAACAGATTCACCAGTTTATAATGTTACTTTAGCCCTGATCAGAGGCCTGTTTTATGGGTAAGACAGCGATGTGCTGTACCCTGGCTCTCTGGATCTCTGAGACCCTGCTAAAAGCAGTGAGTCTGCTCCCTGCATTTAAACAGATTCACCAGTTTATAATGTTACTTTAGCCCTGATCAGAGCCCTGATCTCAAATCGTATTTTCAGAATCTGACCCTCTGCCGTAACTCCGCTCCCCAAGGTCCTAGAGATTCAGCGATGGTACCGTTGGATGCGGGGTACGTGTAAATGGGGGGTAGAGAAAAAGCCTGAACCGAACAGAGCTTGTTATCAAAAGTTATGGATTAGTAGCAATATTTCACAATGGAGCTCTCCGGGGTGCTGAAGGTCATTAGTCCGTCGTTTGGGGGTCTGTGAGCGGGCAAAGAGAGGTGATTTTCCCCTGGTCTCTCCTGGAGCTGTGAAATAACCAGAGTCCCACTGTTAGGGGGCCATGCTGGAGGTCTCTAGTCCGTACTTTGGGGGTCTGTGAGCGGGCAGAGAGAGGTGATTTCCCCCTGGTCTCTCCTGGAGGTGTGAAATAACCAGAGTCCCACTGTTATGGGGACATGCTGGAGGTCTCGAGTCCGTCCTTCGGTGTTCTGTGAGCGGGCAGAGAGAGGTGATTTTCCCCTGGTCTCTGCTGGAGCTGTGAAAGAAACAGAGTCCCACTGTTATGGGGACATGCTAGAGGTAATTAGTCCGTCCTTGGGGCTCTGTGAGGGGGCAGAGAGAGGTGATTTCCCCCTGGTCTCTGCTGGAGGTGCAGAGTCCCACTGTTAGGGGCCCATGCTGGAGGTAATTAGTCCGTCCTTGGGGCTCTGTGAGCGGGCAGAGAGAGGTGATTTTCCCCTGGTCTCTGCTGGAGCTGTGAAAGAAACAGAGTCCCACTGTTATGGGGACATGCTGGAGGTAATTAGTCCGTCCTTGGGGCTCTGTGAGCGGGCAGAGAGAGGTGATTTTCCCCTGGTCTCTGCTGGAGCTGTGAAAGAAACAGAGTCCCACTGTTATGGGGACATGCTGGAGGTAATTAGTCCGTCCTTGGGGCTCTGTGAGGGGGCAGAGAGAGGTGATTTCCCCCTGGTCTCTGCTGGAGGTGCAGAGTCCCACTGTTAGGGGCCCATGCTGGAGGTAATTAGTCCGTCCTTGGGGCTCTGTGAGCGGGCAGAGAGAGGTGATTTTCCCCTGGCCTCTGCTGGAGCTGTGAAAGAAACAGAGTCCCACTGTTATGGGGACATGCTGGAGGTAATTAGTCCGTCCTTGGGGCTCTGTGAGCGGGCAGAGAGAGGTGATTTTCCCCTGGTCTCTGCTGGAGCTGTGAAAGAAACAGAGTCCCACTGTTATGGGGACATGCTGGAGGTAATTAGTCCGTCCTTGGGGCTCTGTGAGGGGGCAGAGAGAGGTGATTTCCCCCTGGTCTCTGCTGGAGGTGCAGAGTCCCACTGTTAGGGGCCCATGCTGGAGGTAATTAGTCCGTCCTTGGGGCTCTGTGAGCGGGCAGAGAGAGGTGATTTCCCCCTGGTCTCTGCTGGAGGTGCAGAGTCCCACTGTTAGGGGCCCATGCTGGAGGTAATTAGTCCGTCCTTCGGGGCTCTGTGAGCGGGCAATGAGAGGTGATTTTCCCGGTCTCCGCCCTGGAGGTGTGAAATAAACAGAGTCCCACTGTTAGGGACTGGTGCTGGAGGTCTCTAGTCCGTCCTTCGGGGCTCTGTGAGCGGGCAAAGAGAGTTGGTTTTCCCGGTCTCCGCCCTGGAGGTGTGAATGCAGGTGCCTGCATTTAAACAGATTCACCAGTTTATAACATTACTTTAGCCCTGATCAGAGCCCTGTTTTATGGGTAAGAAAGTGGCTTTTTTCCAGTTCTGCCTCCATAGGCGTCTTCGTCGTCATTTTTCCATTACCGACACTTCTTTTGCCTCCGTCTAACTCCACTTTTTCCATGTGTAACATTGTTCCTTCTGTATTGCCCCTTCTTCCGCCGCACAGTCACAGCTGTTCCCTGATTCGCGGGAATTGCAGCCTCTTTTGACTTCGGAGCCTTTCCCTTTACATTTTCTTCCACTTTTTCCACCACAGCCGTCTTCCCCTTCATTTTCTCTTGCGAAACACTGCCTCGCTTTTCATTTTTGACCGCTGATTCAATGTTTCCCAACACTTCTTTGTCCGTCACTTTCACTTCCTCATTCCTGACGCGTGATATCCGCATTCCAGAAATCACGTTGCTCCTCTTCGTAATATCTTCGGTCCCAGACCTCATATTCTCTCAGGAATAGTCCCCCCCGACAGCTGTGCTGTTCAGGGGGGTTCTCAGCACAAAATCCTCCAAAGATTCCTCCGTAATCCCCTTTTTTCCCCGGTTCTCCACCAAACAATCTCGCTGCCTCTGACACAAATGCGCCACCGGGCGTGCACAGGGTGGTATGGCCGTAAGCAAAGAGTTTGGAGGGACATTGGCTTCCTATAGCTGGGTGTCAGAGAGGGGTTGTAGGTCCCCGGGCCCAGTTTGGGTGCTGAAAGGCGGACTGCCCACCTCCATGTCGATGCCCAGCAGCTGGGGGGGGCCTGCTGAAGGTCCCAGGCCGTGCTGTGAGCCTTTCTGCCCCGCTTCAGCACCTGGGCGCTCTCCGGGGTCCTGGAGAGTCATTTCCAGCCTTCTCTCTGCACTTTTTCGGGGGAATGCTCCTCTCCTCTCCTCTCCTCATTGATTCAAACAGATTCAGCAGTTTCTAACAAGACTTTAGCCCTGATCAGAGCCCTGTTTTCTCAAATCGTATTTTCAGAATCTGACCCTCTGCCGTAACTCCGCTCCCCGAGGTCCTAGAGACTCGGCGATAGTACCGTTGGATGCGGGGTACGTGGAAATGGGGGGGTATAAAAAAAGCCTGAACCGAACAGAGCTTGTTATCAAAAGTTATGGATTAGTAGCAAGATTTCACAATGGAGCTCTCCGGGGTGCTGGAGGTCTCTAGTCCGTCCTTGGGGGCTCTGTGAGCGGGCAGAGAGAGGTGATTTCCCCCTGGTCTCTCCTGGAGGTGTGAAATAAACAGAGTGCTACATTTTGTAAATAGTGCAATATCTCCAGGGCGCATAACTGCACTTTACAAGCCAGGGAAGGGGCCAGAATCCTGGGTATACATTTTGTAAATAGTGCAATACCTCCAAGGCGCATAACTGCACTTTACAAGCCAGGGAAGAGGCCTGAATCCTGGGGTAAACATTGTTTAATTGTTTAAGTGTTTTTAAATGTATGGAACAGTGTTTTGTCTCTTTCAAAACTCTCCCGTCATTGGCCGGATACATGGGGACGATTTTATATTCACTATGACCGTTACTATTCCAGTGAGACGAAGTACGTCCGGTGACGGGAGTGATCCCATGTTAATTTTGTCCAAAAACCAGAGCATTCCCTTATCCGTATTAGGTGCCTTACAAACAATGGACGTCCGCTCTCGGGAGCGTCGGAGTGGTGCGGTCACCCTAAGTGACAGACCTAAAGTATCCGGGATTCAGGCATCTTCCCTGGCTTGTACATTTTTGGTGATGCGCCCTGGAGATATCATACTATTTTAAACAACTTTTCCCCGCCTTTCAAACACTTATTCCGGGGTTTTAGTCAGTCATTTTGCAGGATATCATTTAACATTGACGCTCTCCTGAAAATGCACATATTCTGTGCATTTTCAGGAGAGCGTCAATGTTAAATGATTTCGTGCAAAATGACTGGCTAAAACTCTCTTCCAGACATTTAAAAATACTTTCCCCGACCATTTAAACATTATTTCTGGCTTGTAAAGTGCAGTTATGCGCCCTGGAGGTATTATACTATTTCAAACAACTTTTCCCCGCCTTTCAAACACTTATTCCTGGGTACAAGTGTATCTTTCCCCCCCCCTGGGTGTGTGTGAGACAAGTGAAGTGAGTCAGCCTGCCAACAAGCAGCACCGTGCTGTCATTTGAAACATGTTACCCCACTGTTTGACACACCTTTACCCACGTTTTGAGGACTTACTGCTGGGTCAATGTGTGCTCTTTCTTCCCCCTGGGTGTGTGTGAGACAAGTGAAGTGAGTCAGCCTGCCAACAAGCAGCACCGTGCTGTCATTTGAAACATGTTACCCCACTGTTTGACACACCTTTACCCACGTTTTGAGGACTTACCGCTGGGTCAATGTGTGCTCTTTCTTCCCCCTGGGTGTGTGTGAGACAAGTGAAGTGAGTCAGCCTGCCAACAAGCAGCACCATGCTGTCATTTGAAACATGTTACCCCACTGTTTGACACACCTTTACCCACGTTTTGAGGACTTACTGCTGGGTCAATGTGTGCTCTTTCTTCCCCCTGGGTGTGTGTGAGACAAGTGAAGTGAGTCAGCCTGCCAACAAGCAGCACCGTGCTGTCATTTGAAACATGTTACCCCACAGTTTAACACACCTTTACCCACGTTTCAAGCACTTACTGCTGGGTCAATGTGTGCTCCAATGTGTCCTCTTTCTTCCCCCTGGGTGTGTGTGTGAGACAAGTGAAGTGAGTCAGCCTGCCAACAAGCAGCAGTGTGCTGTCATTTGAAACATGTACCCCCCACTTTTCAACACACTTTTACCCACGTTTTGAGCACTTTCTCCTGGGTCAATGTGTCCTCTTTCCCCCCCTGGGTGTGTGTGAGACAAGTGAACTGAGCCAGCCTGCTAACAACCACCAGTCTGCTGTCATTTGAAACATGTTCCCCGACCTTTTAACACACTTTTTACCCATGTTATGCGTCCTGGAGGTATCAGCCTATTTTAAACAACTTTTCCCCGCCTTTCAAACACTTATTCCGGGGTTTTAGTCAGTCATTTTGCAGGATATCATTTAACATTGACGCTCTCCTGCAAATGCACATATTCTGTGCATTTTCAGGAGAGCGTCAATGTTAAATGATATCCTGCAAAATGACTGGCTAAAACTCTCTTCCAGACATTTAAAAATACTTTCCCCGACCATTTAAACATTATTTCTGGCTTGTAAAGTGCAGTTATGCGCCCTGGAGGTATTATACTATTTCAAACAACTTTTCCCCGCCTTTCAAACACTTATTCCTTGGTACAAGTGTTATCTTTCCCCCCCTGGGTGTGTGTGAGACAAGTGAACTGAGTCAGCCTGCCAACAAGCAGCACCGTGCTGTCATTTGAAACATGTTACCCCACTGTTTAACACACCTTTACCCACGTTTTGAGCACCTACTGCTGGGTCAATGTGTCCTCCAACGCCCCCCCCCTGGGTGTGTGTGAGACAAGTGAACTGAGTCAGCCTGCCAACAAGCAGCAGTGTGCTGTCATTTGAAACATGTTACCCCACTGTTTGACACACCTTTACCCACGTTTCAAGCACTTACTGCTGGGTCAATGTGTGCTCCAATGTGTCCTCTTTCTTCCCCCTGGGTATGTGTGAGACAAGTGAAGTGAGTCAGCCTGCCAACAAGCAGCAGTGTGCTGTCATTTGAAACATGTTACCCCACTGTTTGACACACCTTTACCCACGTTTTGAGGACTTACTGCTGGGTCAATGTGTCCTCTTTCACCCCCCTGGGTGTGTGTGAGACAAGTGAACTGAGTCAGCCTGCCAACAAGCAGCAGTGTGCTGTCATTTGAAACAGGTTACCCCACAGTTTAACACACCTTTACCCACGTTTCAAGCACTTACTGCTGGGTCAATGTGTGCTCCAATGTGTCCTCTTTCTTCCCCCTGGGTATGTGTGAGACAAGTGAAGTGAGTCAGCCTGCCAACAAGCAGCAGTGTGCTGTCATTTGAAACATGTTACCCCACTGTTTGACACACCTTTACCCACGTTTCAAGCACTCTTTCCTGGGTTGAAAAGACATGTGCTGTAGCCTGGTTCTCTCGCAGTACTGGGTACTAGTTAATGCCACTATCACCACCACATTTAAACCAGATGAAGTGGTAGTTATCCGGGGTGCTGCAGAGTCATTTTCAGGCTCCTCTCCACAATTGTCCCCCTAAAATGATTTTAAATCATTATTTTTGCATTTAAATGCATTTATTCTATCATTTATATGGTTCCCTAACACAATGCACATAGTCTGGAGCTCACTGGGGTCCTGCATATAATTTAATCAGGCGTTTTAACACTTTTTCCCATGAAAATGATTTTTAATCACTATCATGGGGCTATGAAAATAAAATTCCGGGTAATGCAGAGCACAAGTGCACCTTTTACTATTTAAATGTATTTATATTATATATATTTGGGCTAGAAAGGTGACCTCTCTGGGTGATTTAGTCAGTTTATGGAGCTTAGCCCACAAATCCTGGATGATCCAGGCCGAATTTGGGTGCTCATAGGCGGCCTGCCAGGCGCCCCCACCCGTGGAAAGCAAAAAAAAGTGAAGAAAATGCTTAATTATATCTTAAAATAATCAAAAATGAAGTTTTGAAAAATTGTCAAAAAAATGACAGAGTGCCAACGGGAGAAGGGGCCAGGTGTTTGGCGCTTCGGGACGATTTTTCCCCTTCTCCGATGGTTGGTGCAACGGAGAAGGGGAAAAAGTCCCTGGGCTTCATTTCCACTTCTCTGGCAAAAAGATTCATCCATACTTTTCAGACTACCGTCTGCACGAAATCGGAAACCCAGTTTTTGGGTGCACTCAGAAAAAAAAACGGCTGTTGGAAATCATGGAAGAATGTATCCGCTCACCAAGCACTCTGAGTGGGCCTAATTTTGTGCCTCAAGACCCCCCAGCCTGGTTCTCCGAATACTTTAAGTTCGACATGGAGGAATCTAGGTCACTTGGCAGGTGACTGTACCCGATTTTGAGGCACTATTTTGGGATACAATTTCCTCATTTTCACCCATTTCCCCTGGTTCTCACAAATAGTTAAAGTTCGACATTTTGAGACATGGAGGAATGCAGGTCACTTGGCAGGTGACTGTACCCGATTTTGAGGCACTATTTTGGGATACAATTTCCTCATTTTCACCCATTTCCCCTGGTTCTCCAAATACTTTAAGTTGGACATTTTGAGCCATGGAGGAATGCAAGGGCAGTCGACAGGGGACTCTACCCGATTTTGAAGCACTATTTTGGGGCATCATTTTTACATTTTCCTGGTTCTCCAAATACTTTAAGTTGGACATTTTGAGCCATGGAGGAATGCAAGGGCAGTCGACAGGGGACTCTACCCGATTTTGAAGCACTATTTTGGGGCATCATTTTTACATTTTCCTGGTTCTCCAAATACTTTAAGTTGGACATTTTGAGCCATGGAGGAATGCAAGGGCAGTCGACAGGGGACTCTACCCGATTTTGAAGCACTATTTTGGGGCATCATTTTTACATTTTCCTGGTTCTCCAAATACTTTAAGTTGGACATTTTGAGCCATGGAGGAATGCAAGGGCAGTCGACAGGGGACTCTACCCGATTTTGAAGCACTATTTTGGGGCATCATTTTTACATTTTCCTGGTTCTCCAAATACTTTAAGTTGGACATTTTGAGCCATGGAGGAATGCAAGGGCAGTCGACAGGGGACTCTACCCGATTTTGAAGCACTATTTTGGGGTACAATTTTCTCATTTTCCCCCATTTTCCCTGGTTCTCACAAAAGTTGACTTGGACGATTTTGCCCATGTCAGATTGTCAGGGGAGTCCGCGGGGGACTCTTGCGGGGTCATGAGGCACTATTTTGGGGTACAATTTTCTCATTTCCCCCCATTTTCCCTGGTTCTCACAAAAGTTGACTTGGATGATTTTGCCCATGTCAGATTGTCAGGGGAGTCCGCGGGGGACTCTTGCGGGGTCATGAGGCACTATTTTGGGGTACAATTTTCTCATTTTCACCCAAATTTCCCTGGATGAAATTTTTTTTTGTTTTTTTTGTTTTTAGCCCAGTTTTGGCCACAGCGTTGCCTGGAGGATAGGACCGAGATATGACAGACTCTCTGGCCGCCTCACAAGTCACTATTGTCGGACACTTTCTTTGCTTTACCCCGGTTCTATCACTCTTTCCTCCTTTGACCATACAACCCGTTTCCTGCTGGGGTGGTGCCTGGTTCCGGGGTACCCCAAACCCTCATGGTCGGGGCACCATGTATTGATGCATCGGACCCAATGTTGCCATCACCAGCCCCGCGTTGGTGCGGAGGTGGGACCATCTGACCCGGTGGTAACCCAATACCTCCCTTGGTCCATGCACCATGAATTGATGCATCGGACCCAGTGTCGCAACCACCGATCACGCTAACGCATATAAACGGGGCACCATGTATTGATGCATCGGACCCAATATTGCCATCACCAGCCCCGCGTTGGTGCGGAGGTGGGACCATCTGACCCGGTGGTAACCCAATACCTCCCTTGGTCCATGCACCATGAATTGATGCATCGGACCCAGTGTCGCAACCACCGATCACGCTAACGCATATAAACGGAGAACTATAACATAATTTTGATCAAATTCATTATGTGTGTTTCAGTAAGGATGTCATCTGAATGCCCGGTGTGCAGACTCTTCTATCTGGCATTGAACAAACACCTTAAGCACAAGCATGCAGTGCGGAACTTGGAGGAGAGGGGAATCCTCCTGAAAATAGCCAGTGGAAGGATAAATGTTCGGACCAAACCCTGTCCCATCGCTGGGTGTTCGTACGCTGGGAAGAGACTGGACCGTCATGTAAAACATGACCACCCTGAGTTGTCCCGACATGAGACACAGCAGGTCATGGCAAGGCTGAAGCATAGTGTGGCACTGCAGTTGCTCCATGACCTCCGTGAGACTAACCCCATCATTGGAATGGCTACATCATTGGATATAGACAATGAGGAGGAATACCCCGGGCACCCTCCACCCTTCTCCCCACATACCGAGTGTGACAACGAGGACTGCAGGCAGGTGATGCTGGAAAATGTGGCATTGAGGGCTCAGAAGGATGCCCTCAATGATGAGGTGAAGACCCTGCGCTCCAGGCTGAAAAAGGAGCTAAAACCCAGGAAGCAGAGTGCTGCTGTTCTTGAGGAAGAGGACAAATGTATACGATTTAAGGGCCTGGCAATCCCAAGTACCTCCGGCATAAACACAGTAGCCTCAGGCAGCAATACCCCTGTGAAGAGCCCGGTGAAGACTGTCATGCAGTCCCCAGTAACCTCCGGTAGCGGGACCCCTGTGAAGAGCCCGGTGAAGACTGTCATGCAGTCCCCAGTAACCTCCGGTAGCGAGACCCCTGTGAAGAGCCCGGTGAAGACTGTCATGCTTGCAGTAGCCTCCGGTGGGAAGAGACCGGTAAAGAACCCTGTGAAGAGCCCAGTGAAGACTGTCATACTTGCAGTAGCCTCCGGTGGAAAGAGACCGGTAAAGAACCCTGTGAAGAGCCCATTGAAGACTGTCATGCTTGCAGTAGCCTCCGGTGGAAAGAGACCGGTCAAGAACCCTGTGAAGAGCCCAGTGAAGACTGTCATATTACCAGTTTCCTCCGGTAGCGAGACCCCTATGAAGAGCCCGGTGAAGACTGTCATGTTTGCAGTAGCCTCCGGTAGCGAGACCCCTGTGAAGAGCCCGGTGAAGACTGTCATGTTTGCAGTAGCCTCCGGTAGCGAGACCCCTGTGAAGAGCCCGGTGGAGACTGTCATGTTTGCAGTAGCCTCCGGTAGCGAGACCCCTGTGAAGAGCCCGGTGGAAACTGTCATGTTTGCAGTAGCCTCCGGTAGCGAGACCCCTGTGAAGAGCCCGGTGGAAACTGTCATGTTTGCAGTAGCCTCCGGTAGCGAGACCCCTGTGAAGAGCCCGGTGGAAACTGTCATGTTTGCAGTAGCCTCCGGTAGCGAGACCCCTGTGAAGAGCCCGGTGGAAACTGTCATGTTTGCAGTAGCCTCCGGTAGCGAGACCCCTGTGAAGAGCCCGGTGGAAACTGTCATGTTTGCAGTAGCCTCCGGTAGCGAGACCCCTGTGAAGAGCCCGGTGGAAACGGTCATGTTTGCAGTAGCCTCCGGTAGCGAGACCCCTGTGAAGAGCCCGGTGGAAACTGTCATGTTTGCAGTAGCCTCTGGTAGCAAGACCCCTGTATGCCGGAAGACCCGTGCCTCTAAGCTGGCTAATGACTTGCCCTCTCCCTCAAATTACTGGTCCACTGGGTATGGACGGGGGAATACCATGCGTGAAATCACGTTGCCTAGAAGCATGGAGGCGTACCTTCAGACATACTTGGATCATTGTTTGGGTGTCGCTCCGACAGTAAAACAGAAAGACAATGTTGTGTCGAAGATCAGCCGGATAAAGAACTTCATAGTATACATGGCCCATGGTGTTAACCGCCTGTCAGACTGGCTGTTCCTAAGAAACATGAAGATGATCCGTGGCTGGAGCGAGTATATTGTAAAGCCGGGCCGGGCAGTCACAACATCAGAGTTCTTCCTGAAGAATGTGCACCAGTTCATGGGGTACATGTCTGAGTCAAAGCCCCGGGGGTGCAGGCTCACCCAGTCTGATATGACCCACATAATGAGAGAGGTGAAAGCCAACATGAAACACTTGAATAAGGCAGTCACTCTACATCAGTTTAAGGTGAAGAGGAACAAACTGGATCGTCTGCCGAGCCAGGCGGAGCTTCTCGCCGCCATGGCGGCCGCTGAGAAGCGCATCCCGGAGCTCCTCGACCTGATGGCCGGCACGCCGACCTCAACCACCCAGAAGCTTCTCTATGGCTATCTCACCCTCCATTGGAGCCTCCTGTATGGCCACCGTACGGGCGTGTACGCAAACATGAAAAACAGTGAGGTCTTAGAGGCAGCCATAAGGGGAACTGCTGAGGGCTACATCATCCATGTGCAGGATCACAAGACGGCCAAGACATATGGCGAAGCACAGCTGGCGCTTACAGTAGAGGAGTTTAGCTGGGTCATGCGGTGGATGGGGATTAAAGAGGCATTGCTGGGTCCTCAGAATGAATTCTTCCTTTTCACAAGGGGGAATCGGGCCTCCAAGAACCTGAACGCTCACTTGAAGAGGGCATGGGCTGATGCTGGGCTAGAAACAGCCGTCACCTTCACAATCCTGTGCACTGCCCTGGCTGACAATATCAAGCATCACCAAGATCCAGAAAGCCGGTCGATTCTCGCCAGGTTTATGTGTCACGACGTAACCACGGCGGACCGGTTCTACGCGAATGCGCCAGGAATAAAGGAGGCATTGAGAATCCGCTCCATGTTCAGGGCGTCATCAGATGCGGCAGCAGCTGCATCATCATCAGAAGGATGTCTACCGCTGTCAGATGGGGAGACCTCCGAAGAGGGCTGCTATAACAGTACTGCTTCTTCGTCTTCACCTGATGGGTCATTGGAGCGGCAGCAGCAGCGGAAGCGGAAGCGGGAGGGAAAGAGGCCAATGAAGTCGGGACCGGGGCTGGTTGACACTCCTGATGATGGGGCAGGGGCAGTGGACTCAACCTGTTTGCCCTGGTGCACCGTACAAATTAGACGCCTAATTTGGTCCCCTGAATCCCGCTAAACATTGTGAATATGTATACCATGTATATAATTATTATTATTATTATAGTCCCACTGTTAGGGATGGTGCTGGAGGTCTCTAGTCCGTCCTTCGGGGCTCTGTGAGCGGGCAAAGAGAGGTGATTTTCCCGGACTCTCTCCTGGAGGTGTGAAATAAACTGTCCCACTGTTAGGGGGCCACGCTGGAAGTCATTAGTCCGTACTTTGGGGGTCTGTGAGTAGGTATTGCACTATTTACAAAATGTATACCCAGTTTTTGGGTGCACTCAGAAAAAAAACGGCTGTTGCAAATCATGGAAGAATGTACCCACTCACCAAGTACTTATAGTGGGCCTTATTTTGTGCCTCAAGACCCCCCAGCCTGGTGCTACACAACGTAGGTTAAGAAATGTAGTAGTACTGTTATAGCAGCAGTAGTACGTGTAAATAGTTGATGTTTTAGTCTGTGTGTACTGTGATTTTTGTTACTGCAACATGTAAATAGTTGATGTTTTAGGCTGTGTGTACTGTGGTTTTTGTTCAAATAAAAAAACAAAAAAAAACAAAACAATAACCTTGATGGTTACCAGGGGCAGATAAAGTGCCACTTTCCATCAGCACCGGGGAGGCACTCTCCTTGGTGCTGAACCCTGTGATGAGCGCTCAAGTGTCGGCGGAGGAGGTGTAAGCCAGAGGAGGGTGAACAAAAGTTAAAGTGTTTGAACCTCCAGCCCAGAAGGGGGGTGGTTGTGCCAATAAGAAGGCCGAATTTGGATGCTGATGGGCGGACATAAAAGCACCACAAAATCCACCCCCTTTAGGGTCACCAGGGGCACGAGAATACCCTCCACAGAACGGGGGGTGGTGCCGTGAAGAAGGACGAATATGGATGCTGATGGGCGGACATAGAAGCACCACAAAATCCACCCCCTTTAGGGTCACCAGGGGCACGAGGTTCTGGTGGGTGTGAATACCTGTGTTTAGTCCGTGGGGGAGTGCTTAACTGTGGGGGCCCGGGGACTCAGGGTGTGCAAGGTTATGGAGGTCCCACTGTTAGGGGCCCATGCTGGAGGTAATTAGTCCGTCTTTCGGTGCTCTTTGAGCGGGCAGAGAGAGGTGCTTTTCCCCTGGTCTCTGCTGGAGCTGTGACATGCACAGAGTCCCACTGTTAGGGAGCCATCCTGGAGGTCTCTAGTCCGTCTTTCGGTGCTCTGTGAGCGGGCAGAGAGAGGTGATTTTCCCCTGGTCTCTGCTGGAGCTGTGACATGCACAGAGTCCCACTGTTAGGGAGCCATCCTGGAGGTCTCTAGTCCGTCTTTCGGTGCTCTGTGAGCGGGCAAAAACAGGTGATTTTCCCCTGGTCTCTGCTGGAGCTGTGAAATGCACAGAGTCCCACTGTTAGGGAGCCATCCTGGAGGTCTCTAGTCCGTTCTTGGGGGCTCTGTGAGCGGGCAGAGAGAGGTGATTTTCCCCTGGTCTCTGCTGGAGCTGTGAAATGCACAGAGTCCCACTGTTAGGGAGCCATCCTGGAGGTCTCTAGTCCGTCTTTCGGTACTCTGTGAGCGGGCAAAAAGAGGTGATTTTCCCCTGGTCTCTGCTGGAGCTGTGAAATGCACAGAGTCCCACTGTTAGGGAGCCATCCTGGAGGTCTCTAGTCCGTCTTTCGGTGCTCTTTGAGCGGGCAGAGAGAGGTGATCTTCCCCTGGTCTCTGCTGGAGCTGTGAAATGCACAGAGTCCCACTGTTAGGGAGCCATCCTGGAGGTCTCTAGTCCGTCTTTCGGTGCTCTTTGAGCGGGCAGAGAGAGGTGATTTTCCCCTGGTCTCTGCTGGAGCTGTGAAATGCACAGAGTCCCACTGTTAGGGAGCCATCCTGGAGGTCTCTAGTCCGTCTTTCGGTGCTCTGTGAGCGGGCAAACAGAGGTGATTTTCCCCTGGTCTCTGCTGGAGCTGTGAAATGCACAGAGTCCCACTGTTAGGGAGCCATCCTGGAGGTCTCTAGTCCGTCTTTCGGTGCTCTGTGAGCGGGCAAAAAGAGGTGATTTTCCCCTGGTCTCTGCTGGAGCTGTGAAATGCACAGAGTCCCACTGTTAGGGAGCCATCCTGGAGGTCTCTAGTCCGTCTTTCGGTGCTCTGTGAGCGGGCAAAAAGAGGTGATTTTCCCCTGGTCTCTGCTGGAGCTGTGAAATGCACAGAGTCCCACTGTTAGGGAGCCATCCTGGAGGTCTCTAGTCCGTCTTTCGGTGCTCTGTGAGCGGGCAGAGAGAGGTGATTTTCCCCTGGTCTCTGCTGGAGCTGTGACATGCACAGAGTCCCACTGTTAGGGAGCCATCCTGGAGGTCTCTAGTCCGTCTTTCGGTGCTCTGTGAGCGGGCAAAAAGAGGTGATTTTCCCCTGGTCTCTGCTGGAGCTGTGAAATGCACAGAGTCCCACTGTTAGGGAGCCATCCTGGAGGTCTCTAGTCCGTCCTTGGGGGCTCTGTGAGCGGGCAGAGAGAGGTGATTTTCCCCTGGTCTCTGCTGGAGCTGTGAAATGCACAGAGTCCCACTGTTAGGGAGCCATCCTGGAGGTCTCTAGTCCGTCTTTCGGTACTCTGTGAGCGGGCAAAAAGAGGTGATTTTCCCCTGGTCTCTGCTGGAGCTGTGAAATGCACAGAGTCCCACTGTTAGGGAGCCATCCTGGAGGTCTCTAGTCCGTCTTTCGGTGCTCTTTGAGCGGGCAGAGAGAGGTGATTTTCCCCTGGTCTCTGCTGGAGCTGTGAAATGCACAGAGTCCCACTGTTAGGGAGCCATCCTGGAGGTCTCTAGTCCGTCTTTCGGTGCTCTTTGAGCGGGCAGAGAGAGGTGATTTTCCCCTGGTCTCTGCTGGAGCTGTGAAATGCACAGAGTCCCACTGTTAGGGAGCCATCCTGGAGGTCTCTAGTCCGTCTTTCGGTGCTCTGTGAGCGGGCAAAAAGAGGTGATTTTCCCCTGGTCTCTGCTGGAGCTGTGAAATGCACAGAGTCCCACTGTTAGGGAGCCATCCTGGAGGTCTCTAGTCCGTCTTTCGGTGCTCTGTGAGCGGGCAAAAAGAGGTGATTTTCCCCTGGTCTCTGCTGGAGCTGTGAAATGCACAGAGTCCCACTGTTAGGGAGCCATCCTGGAGGTCTCTAGTCCGCCCTTGGGGGCTCTGTGAGCGGGCAAATAGAGGTGATTTTCCTGTTGTCTCTCCTGGAAGTGTGAAATAATCTAAGTCCCCAGACCTCTTGTTTACCGGACCCGGGGAACCCCCCCGAGACCCCCGATGCGTCCCCCTATTTTAGAAACCCGAGTAAGGTTGTTTAACTCACCACAGTATAAATATAAATATATACCATATGTATAAATGCATAACATATACAGCCGGTGGCTGTATGTTATATGCGGAGAGGGATCTCGGGGCTAACTATTGGTAAGCAGCTTGACTTCCTAAAACATCCCACATCTCACTACTTCCCTTCAGCGCTGTCCGTGGTGCTGAAGTGTGAAATAAACAGAGTGCTACATTTTGAAAATAGCAGAATACCTCCATGGCGCATAACTGCACTTTACAAGCCAGGGAAGGGGCCAGAATCCTGGGTATACATTTTGTAAATAGTGCAATACCTCCAAGGCGCATAACTGCACTTTACAAGCCAGGGAAGATGCCTGAATCCTGGGGTAAACATTGTTTAATTGTTTAAGTGTTTTTAAATGTATGGAACAGTGTTTTGTCTCTTTCAAAACTCTCCCGTCATTGGCCGGATACATGGGGACGATTTTATATTCACTATGACCGTTAATATTCCAGTGAGACGAAGTACGTCCGGTGACGGGAGTGATCCCATGTTAATTTTGTCCAAAAACCAGAGCATTCCCTTATCTGTCACCACGGCGCTGCCGGTGATAGGTGGCATCCTGGGGGAACTACCGGAGATCATATGTGTGGAGGAAACTTCTGTGTAGTAATGCATGGAGTCACCGACTCAGGAAGGAGACACGGTGAGAGTTAGAGCTTTGATGTCAAACACTGATGGGTTTATTCAGAGTATTCGGCCGGAGGATTCACATCACAAATCAAAGAGTCAGAGGTTCTGACTACACGGTAGAGTTGCCACGTCAATTCTGAAGAGCCTCTCTTTATGTTAGACCTTTTAACTGGTTCACAGAGAGAAATCAACATCTCTGAAGGAGTAGACTAAACACTGAGCCACCTGCGTCCGACGCTCATGGCCTCAAGGATTTCACATCCTAGAGCCCACAAACACCGATAAAGAAGTGCCTCGGTGTTCCCACAACAATTACCCTTCGTGCCAGTCAAGTTGACCGGTCACAACCTGGTGACAACAACACATATGGCACTAAGGCCTTTCCTTAAAGGAGATAACAGATGTCAGAGTAAAAGGTTAGATATCTAGAAGAATTATTCCTTAACAATATGCAAGGCGGCCGCCTGCAGAGGTCTCCCCATTCCCCCAGCTCAGGAGAGGTGTGCTTTTTTCGCGGGTGCAGACGGTCAGGAGTGACCCGGTCTGGCCACGCTTCCCCGCCATCAGGAGGTACCAGGAGGGGGCGGCGGCGAAACCGAGGACCCTGAAGGCTCCGGTGGCCACATTTGTTCCCCTCACCAAGGTGGAGGGGTTCACAGATGCTGGTTTCCCAGCCACCCCTTCTTTGGAGCCGAGCCTGACGGCGTTTTTTGGGGTGAGACAGGCCAACGTGATCGCCGGACGGCGCCCTACGTTGGCCTCCCCCAGGGACCAGTATGTCGCCCGCCAGGCCGACCGGGTGCACCAGTGTGCCTTTCAGGCGGCGGCGGCGGCAAACAACATCGCGCTGCTCTCAAACTCGGTGGTGACGCTGGTAGAGCGGTCCACCACCTTGGCCGCTGATGAAGCGGAGGAGATCGGCAAGGCGGCCAGCATGGCGCTCACACTGTGCGCGTCCGTCGCTGTCTCCCAGGCGAGGATCGCCGCGTGGGTGACGCAGATTCAGCGCCACCTCTGGCTGCAGCAGGCGTCACTTACGGAGACGGCCAGGAAGGTGCTTCTGGACTCTCCAATCAGCCCGGACGGGCTGTTCGGACCCCAGTTCCACGCCATGGTGGAGTCCATGAAGTCGGCTGCAGAACAGGCGGACGACATCCGCCAGCACGTCAGCTGGCTCCAGCCCCCCCGGGCAGCAGCCGCAGCGTCCGACCCGGCCACAGCGGCAGGCGGAGAGACGCCCATAGCCGCGGCGTCAGGGTCCTTCAGCGGCTGCAGGGGCTCCGTCCCACGTCTCCGCTCTCCCCGCCACCCCAGAGACAAAGGGGTCTTCCAGCGGTGAGTCAACGGGGAGTGAGGCACTCCCGCTCTTGGTCTGCTCCACCAAAGCCTCCGAGGAAGCAGAGACGTTTTTGACGTGTTGGCAGTGGCGGCCGGTCCATAGGGGCGCTAGGGGCGCCGCCCCACCTCTTCCCATATTGATAAAAATAAATAATAATTAAAATTAAAATAAAAAAAAAAAATATGTTTAAAAAAATATATATGTTTTTATTTTTATTTTTAATGAACAAGGTAAATATTATATAATTGGTATCAGTAAAATGTATAATCTACAATAAAATCTCGTTTAAAATTGTGTTACGATGTCTAAAGTTACTGATAAGTCACATGTTTCCTGCCTGGCCTTGCCCATGCACCTTCTCTCGTCTGGGCGCTAAGAGAGGAGCCTTCAACCAGTGCAGCAGCAGCCACCAGCAGCTGACTGTTGCTATCTGTAACGTGTAAACTATGCCGCGAAAATATAATTTCAGCCAATTAGCGTCGTCAAAGATGACGGTCACCGGGCGCCAATGTCAGCGCCCAGTGCAGTCTGTGAGTAGTTTGGACAGTGACTCGTATCCGGTTGACGCAGTAGTTGATGAGGATGGCTTCGTGTGCAGGTGGAGTCTCCGGACCTCGGTCCGCGCCTAATTCTGTTCAAGAGCTAATCTCCAATCCTTTCGAAAGGAGAAGTTTGGCAGATAAATTGTTGCTTAAAGACCTTGCACCGGACCAACCCGATTTGAATATATCGCAGCAATCTCGTGAAAAAGACAACATTTATACACGAGGCTTCACAAGTAGCTGGTACACAAGAAAGGCTTGGCTAGCTGGATGCAAACAGGTAAATGCTGTCTTTTGTTTCCCATGCTTGGATATCACTTTATATGTAGAGAGGAGGTTTCCCATGGTTGTTAGAAGTTTATTAATAAGTGGGCATTTATCACAGAAGTGATTGTTCTGTCTCCACGTTTGTTGCATTGTCTGTGATGTATTTTCCAACGGTTTATAGCTCCTGTTCTGTCCCAGCAACACTACACGGTTTGCAGCTCCACCACATTTTTGGTTTATCTTCGGTGTCGCTTAAAATCTGCTTCCCATCGGACTAAAACCTCCACGTAATCTGAAGACAGATACTTGAAGTTATTTAAACCTTTTGCAAACTTTATGTTCTTTCTTGCTCTAGCCTTGCCAGATACATTGTACATAACACATATATTATCATTATGCTAACTGGTTGTTCGTGTTAGACGATGTAGCTTTTTCATTTCTGAGTTATTGATATATGTAAATAAGCCTGTTTGTAAATAATCCTCAGAGAAACAAAGAAAAAACACAATTTATGACATTTTGTGCTGTGGTTATTTTTTTTAAATTGCATTTATTCACAGTTCAGTTTGAAATGCTGTAGTGACTTGTATTGAACCACTTAAATATTTATAATTAATGCTACTGAAAAGATGCTATTAATTTTATATCTCACATGCAGTTCACTGTAAAGCTACTTGGTGAAGGTGTTGGTTCATAAAACATGAACAGTTTTAAGAAAGAAAAAAACAGACCAGTTCTGAGAACACAAATTCCTGGTAAAGTAGTAGATGTTCAGGTTGATAAATAATATTTTCCACACTGAAGATTATGGAGGTATTGATCAGTCTTCTCATATTTTTAAGCCTCGATTTCTCCTTTCCCCCCCCTCTAACATCACCAGAAGTCATCATTTAAGGGGTCATTTCTCGAAAAAAAAATTCGGGGGGAAACCCCCCGGGTAGGTCACTTGCGGTACGTCAAGAGCCCCACCAAAAAAAAAGACCACCGGCCGCCACTGCGTGTTGGGGTTGTGTGGAAAATAAAAGGAGAGTTCATTTTCCAACTTTTTGTCTGAGTCATCAGTATCAAGTGTTTTCTCACCCCCCACTCTGTGTAAGCCAGCTGCCTATAACCTATCGGTTAGTATACTGACCGATAGGTTATAGGCAGCAGGGCTCGTTGCAAAAGCCTGCAGTTTTTAATCTATCGGTTAATAAACTGCAGAGTTCGCTAATTAAGCCAGCTGCCACCAATCTGTTGATTAGTAGACAGCAGGGCTCGCTGCAGAAGCCTGCTGGTTTTAACCTATCGGTTAATGAACCGCAGAGCTTGCGGCATTCCTCTGTCCGAGATACGTCTCCTACACACGTAATAAGCCCATGAGCGCAGTTATGACGCCTCATGTGGACGTCACGGCACACACCTCCACTCATCCCCTGAGCGTGTACACGCCTCATGATGAGAGCCGGAGTGAAACGCAGCGTGTGGAGGCTCCCTCACAGCCCTTTTGCTCCAGGCCCACCTTGGGTTGCCTCACATGGCTGCGGCGACGAGGGCTCTGACGTGGCTCGTCGCCATGACGACCACAACACATCTCGAGCATGTGCGCCCGCTCTCAGAGTGTTTCTCAGAGTGGTAGCGCGTGTGTCTGATGGACAGATGGATGAGCAGGCTGATCAGCAGAGGGTACACCCTGCAGTTCCTTGGGATACAAGACTCCTGTCATCCCAGGAACAGTGTCTTGCGCTCCATTCAGCGCTGCAGGAACTCCTGTTGAAAAAGGCATTTTTTCAAGGGAGGAAAATCAGGGGTGTTTACTCACGTTATTTTCTAAAATCCCGGAAAAGAACGGGGGAGTGAGACCCATCCTTGATCTGTCAGTATTCCCATGCTGACGATCAAACAGGTGCTGGAATGTGTTCACCAGGATGACTGGTTCACTTCCATAAACCGGAAGCACATATACTTCCATGTAGCCTATCATCATCCCGAAACTCAGGAAATTCCTGCGTTTCTCTTTTCAGGGAAATATCAGACCAGACAATCGTCTGCCGTTCGGATGTTCCCTGGCTCCTCGCATTTTTTCGAAGTGTATAGAAGGCTGGAGCCACTACACAGAGGAGGGATGAGAGAGTGTGGTTTTATCTGGACGACCTGCTATTGCTGGCTCGTTCCAGGGAGGAAGTCGCCTTACAGACGTTACATCTCGTATCGCATCTGTCAAAGCTTGGTTTCCATAATGGATTTGAAGAAGAGCTGTCCTCTTCCCCCCCAGACATTCATTTATCTGCGAGTGGAATAAAACTCAGCCAGCAGAGCGCGGTTCTCGCTGCAGCGAGTGGAGAAACTGACAGCTCCCTATCCAGCGTGTCACATCCCACAGCGTGGTGACAGCCCTCTCCGTGATACAGCTGCTCAGCATGACGTCAGCTGATCACGTGGGGATTCCCCGGGGTCTCCCCCACAGGAGGGGTCTCCAGAGGTGGTTCATTCGCCCACGCACCGACCCCGTGCGTCAGAGGTAAAATGTGCTGGAGTATTCCAGCACTTCGCCTCGTTGCTGTACAATCAAACATGTGTTGATTCGCCCAGCCAACAGGCCACGGCAGCCTACCTCAATCGCCAGGGAGGAGTACGATCTGCGCAGCTTCTGAACGCAGCCAGGCGGCTGCTGTTCTAGGCGCGCACACACGTTGCTCTCCATCAGAGCAATGTATATTCCCGGCGATTTGAACAGAGGTGCTCGCAGAGCGCAGCAGCCGTTTATGCGAGGAGTACGGAGACTCAGACCTGTGTCACGCACACTGGCGGGTCACGCGCACTGGCGCCTCAGTGGGATTTGGCTTTGGTGTTACGCGCACTAAGCAAAGCCCTT
This sequence comes from Trematomus bernacchii, assembly GCF_902827165.1. Taxonomy (NCBI): domain Eukaryota; kingdom Metazoa; phylum Chordata; class Actinopteri; order Perciformes; family Nototheniidae; genus Trematomus; species Trematomus bernacchii. The sequence continues at coordinate 15,605,265 of NW_022987727.1, read as the reverse complement.
TTGAACCTTTAGATCAGGTTCCCCTTAAACTGTTATCAGCCAAAGTAGGCTATTACTTTTGGCTCTAATATCAGCGAAAAGGGTGAGTGATTCGCTCTCTCTGTGGCTCCGTCATGTCTCCGGATCCAAGGAGATGGCAGTTCAGCTGGGTTACGCCCTAACCCGGCTTCATGCCTAAGGCTAAGGTCATCACAACTCTTTTAGGTCAAGAGTGATCACCCTGGCTGGCTTCTTTCCCCCTCCTCACAGGTCGGAGGAAGAAGCCACGTCTCATCTCAGCTGTCCTGCTATGTGACAGACTGCCACTGTTAGGGACTGGTGCTGGAGGTCTCTAGGCCGTCCTTTGGGGGTCTGTGAGCGGGCAAAGAGAGGGGATTTTGCCGGTCTCTGTCCTGGAGGTGTGAAATAAACAGAGTCCCACTGTTAGGGACTGGTGCTGGAGGTCTCTAGGCCGTCCTTTGGGGGTCTGTGAGCGGGCAAAGAGAGGGGATTTTGCCGGACTCTCTCCTGGAGGTGTGAAATAAACAGAGTCCCCATTTCAGGGACACCTCTTGGAGGTCTCTGGGCCGTCCTTTGGGGGCCTGTAGGCCGGCAAAGAGGGCCGTCCTTTGGGGGCCTGTAGGCCGGCAAAGAGACGGGATTTTGCCGGACTCTCTCCTGGAAGTGTGAAATAAACAGAGTCCCCACTTCAGGGAGACCTCTTGGAGGTCTCTGGGCCGTCCTTTGGGGGCCTGTAGGCCGGCAAAGAGACGGGATTTTGCCGGACTCTCTCCTGGAAGTGTGAAATAAACAGAGTGCTACATTTTGTAAATAGCAGAATACCTCCATGGCGCACAACTGCACTTTACAAGCCAGGGAAGGTGCCTGAATCCTGGGTATAAGTTTTGTAAATAGTGCAATACCTCCAGGGCGCATAACTGCACTTTACAAGCCAGGGAAGGTGCCTGAATCCTGGGTATACATTTTGTAAATAGTGCAATACCTCCAGGGCGCATAACTGCACTTTACAAGCCAGGGAAGGTGCCTGAATCCTGGGGTAAACATTGTTTAATTGTTTAAGTGTTTTTAAATGTATGGAACAGTGTTTTGTCTCTTTCAAAACTCTCCCGTCATTGGCCAGATACATGGGGACGATTTTATATTCACTATGACCGTTAATATTCCAGTGAGACGAAGTACGTCCGGTGACGGGAGTGATCCCATGTTAATTTTGTCCGAAAACCAGAGCATTCCCTTATCTTTCTTTCAGGTGTAATATCTACCAATGGTTGTACATGACATAGACCTCCTCCACCTCTTTGCTGTCCTACTAGTCAACCCTTCTGATCAGAGCCTATAGTGGTAAGTTGTTTTACAGTTCAGTGTACGTTAATTTAGCAACTTAATGCTTTACTGCTGTTGAATAAACCCTATATTGCTAGTGATGTTATTAAAACTATGATTTGCAACCTTTTTGATTCCAATTACAATAATCTTTTTGTTATAATTGTAAAACACATCTTAACATCCATCAGCAATCAATCAAACAAATCATCCAACACAAAATAGAAGAAATCTGGACCTATTCTATTTATTTTTATACAACAGCATCTATTGGGACTGCTCATTGATGTCATCAAGAGCCATTGAGTCTACCTTTTGTAGTCGGCCTCTTAGAATGTTTATAATTTTTTTGTCTCTGAACATTCCTATAATAATTTGTTTTTGTATTGTTGATATTGTTTTGTTCTTTATTTTTGTTGTGAGAATCACTTTGCAATTGTGTAAGTGCTATATAAATAGTTATACTAATATTATTGTTGTTACCATCATTACTATTATTAAAAATGTTTTATTTGTTTTCTTTATTTATCGCTGCAGAAAGGATCATGCCAGCCCACATCAAACACCTGATCAAGAACTTGTGAATCTTCAGGCAGAAAAGATGAAAACACCTGTTCAAATTCCAGTTTCCTGTACATGGAACCATGCCTGTACTCTGTTCCACATGTCTTCAGTCAGTTCTGGACCCTATGACTCGGACACTAGTTTTACCAAGGATTATTAGAGGTAAGAGTGGTAGGAGAGGAGTGGAGTTATCTTTGTATCTAGGCTGTAAGTCGACAAAGGTGATCAAATGCTGATGCTAATAATGATCCGATTCATTTGATATAGATTGTCTGCCAATACCGAATCCTGATCCGATTCTTCTATTTCCCAGATAATACAGCTACACCGTGTACACTAGCTCTATTTGTTTTTGCCATTGTAATTCACCATAAGCAATTGTTGACTGTAACGTCTATGCCAACCAACTGTAATTTGTAATGTATTATACTTTAACGGTCAAGTTCTGGCAACCACAGCAGCCCAAATGTTAACGTAAATGTCAAGTTTTCTTTTTACAGTGTACTTATATCTGTACATTTCTTTTCAGTTTGCTTCAAGAAGTGGCTTCAACAGACAGAAATGCAGGCCAGATTGGGAAAGGCTGGACGCTACACAACGGGAAACATTTTGGACATGAACAAGTAAAAAACAAAAAACACTGTCTTTGTTGCCTTTTCCTTATCATACATAGTGTTACTGTTTTTGTTACCATTTAAATATTGAATTGTATTTATTACTTTTATTTTAAATCAATTGCACCTGTTTTAGATAATATATTTATTTTGATGTATAGGTTGATTTGCAGGTTGGTTGTTATTTGTATAATTATTGTATTGTTACTGTGTATTTTATTATATTAAATAGCTATTTATTAAATTAAAATACTGTTATGAACACTATACAATGTCTTTATTTTGGTAGATACCAGAATACACGACACAATGAATCTTTGTAATATACTTATGTTCTCTGGTTTAAATAATCATACCAGTATTTAACCTGTTAAGCCCTGAGCCTGTTTTTCAGGTCTCAGGCTCGAAAATGACATTCCCAGAACAAATGACAATATCTTCCCTTCTAAAAGGGTTAAATTAATAATCTTTTTTCTCAAAGTAATAATAAAACTGTGAGTTGGAAGTAGAAAAGTCAGAACAATATAGATGTTTTTTATTTTAAAGAAAATTCAGATTTTACATTGTAAAAAACTGTAAATTATAGTGTCCGTCCAAAAATTATTTTTTACTTATAGTGAAAACTACCCTTGGATGATGGTAAGGTAGACTAAAAGCTTTAGAAATCCAAAGTACAACATATAATAAGTACCCTGTATCAAGATTGATGCAAAACAAGTGACATTTGACCTTTTTAGAGAGGTTTAGCCAAACACACTCCACCTCTGAGGTGATTTGGGTGGAAATTGTTTTTTTTCCATATCTCTGGCCCCCCTTTGTCGATTTTGATGGTTGACACCTCTTTCTGACCGTTAGAGCCAATAGAATCGAAGGGGGAGTCCCCCACACACACTCGTTATAAAACAAAAAGGTGAGGGCTTTGCGCATGTAATTTTGCATTAGAGTGAAACTATCTCTCGCTCTGACATCTAGAAACGGAAAAGCAGTCTCATTGCTCATGGATTATCAGAAATCATTTCAAACGGACACAGACACATTTGATTAACCTATGGATTAACTTCAGCAGCGTTTTTATCGTTTTAATGCCATTGAAGACCACTTTGGAGAGACTACAGAGCCAAGGTAATCATGTTAGCATTTTTAGCTACCTAGCGCCACATGCTTTGATGTCTGTTTTTGTTTATAACATCGCGATTTCGTATAATTCAGTGATAATGAGGGTACCCTTCAATTCTGTGTCACCTCACGATGTGAAACAATGTCATGGATGTGAAGAAAAGATAAATAATAAGGTTTTGTGAGTGATTTTCGGGGCAGTAATCTGTTAGCATTTTTCGCTCGTTGCTAATTCAGAGCATTGTGGGTTTTCTTTTTTTTAAAAAAAAAAAAAAAAAAGATCAGTTAGATGAGTTTCTTCCCGTTACATGGATATAAAAACATTCATAGTTTATTAAATGAACATGCCCTCAGACACTGTTTCCTGCAAGATGTTGCGGCAGTGCCCCGGTACCGGGGTCTCTCGGGCTTAAAGGCCCAGACACACCAGGCCGAAATCGTCCGTCTTCGTTAGTCGGACGACGAAGCGTGCCCTGTAAATATACGCCTTATTTGATTCCTACAGCTGTAACGGCAGGAGGGTGTGTGAACTAAAGGTCCGTGGCATTGTTAATTCTGATCCCTGCCCTGGGACCGCCACATACCTGGAAACCACCTACTACTGCTTGCCAGCAAGTGAGTCACATCTCTGCAACTAAACAAAGCTTTATAAAATATTATAGTGTGTAATGTCTAATCATTCAATCATTTTATTTTGACAGTTCACTTTGCTACATGTGAGGGCTCTTTGGCACACCTCCAGTGCGGTAATCATTGTCAATATTTTTTACATTTATGGTGGATTTATGGTATGGGCAGAATGATATTGAAAATACATCTCTAAATCTACAATACATTTCTATTTTACTGTGCTGCCAATTGTTTGTGTTCTTTTTTTATAGATGAAGGACAGATTATATTTGTCTACGGTGCTCACTATGGACGCCATGACAAGACCACATGTTCTTACCAATGGCCCGCTAGAAATATTGAAAACGTTGCCTGCTCCAGCCCTACTCACTTAGTTGCAGACAGGTAAAGCTGCAGAGACTTTGCTATAAGGAAAACATTGCACATTACAAGAAACGACTATGCAGTACATATAATCTGTTATAATCTGTTCAAAGCAGTTTGTGATTCTAGTTATAATGCATTCAAAATTGTTTTTATGTATGGTAACTTTGGGAATAATACACTAACACAAGGATCCTTGCAAATGTGAGTGATGAAATAAATTAGTAGTATTAGGATTCTTGACCTTATAGTGATTATGAAATGCTGTATATATATAAATACTGTATATGCTTATTATACCTCAGGCAGTTAGAAAAATGTTACGATTGGAGCAGCAATCTGCAAACATTTCAATGACAGATGTTATAGTCTGTATGAGTGTTTGGATTTTCCTATGCAGTATAAGAAACACCTCTAGGTTTACACACATCAAATTTCATATTCAATGGAAAAAAACAGCTGTACTATCATTGCAACAAACTCTATGTTTGGAAGGGGTTGTCCCCAGACTTACAAGTACCTGGAAGTGGCTTATAACGCAGCTAATAACGCAAAATAGCAATCTGCAAAAATGATTGTGACATACAATACTTGCTGATGGAAAGGCTGTGATTTAGTTTGAACATATATGAAATCTCCCTAGGTTTACACGATAGACTGTATATATAAAGAGGCTGACACAAATCAGATTTGATATGCTCCTGGCCTGGGTCTATTCACTCATGTCACTCCATCCACAGCTGCAATGGAAAAAACCGCTGCACTATCAGTGCAACCAATTCCGAGTTTGGAGACCCTTGTGGCGGCACTTACAAGTACCTGGAGGTGGCTTACACTTGTGTAAGTATCTTACATGTCTACAAAGTGTTGCTACCACACTTCTGCTACAACAGAAAGTTGCTAAATGTGTATTTAAAAAAAAGGCCATCATTGTTATGCTATCAGTATATTCAAGTAGTTGTCTAAAATCATTTTTCCTGTTCTTTCGCAGATCCTTCGTCGGGATTAGCTTCCAAACAATAAACCTCTTAACATACTGATATTCCTGTAATATCAGAAGAAAGAAAACCCCATGGAAATTAAATGGTGCATCTCAAAGTTTTCCTCTTTTTAAATAAACATTCTTAAATAAATGTGTCAGCTTATCAATGTGTTCATGAGAGAAATGTCCGAAATATTGGCTAATTACTGTTCTAGATATCTCAGGGTTTCCCACACATAGACTATACTTGGGCGGGCCGCCCAGGTATATTAACGGCCGCCCAAGTATATTTTGCGACCCATTTATTTTATATTATTATTATTATTTATTTTGTATTATTCGTCCGTGACCACGACGCCAGCTACGATCGTTTAACTTGTGGACAATAATCCCTCACTCTACGCCTCCTGTACCCAGTCCCAGACTGGCCATCGGGAGGACCGGGGGGTTTCCCGATGGCCTGGCCTGTTAAGTGGCCTGCCTCACACAGGGTGACTGGCTGTCTACATGATGTGGCCTGCCGACATGGCCACTGTCATACAGATCATAAATCAAAGCCCTTGATTGGTCTGTGTGTCATTCAAGCTCGGGATAACCTCAGCTCAGGTGAGGTAAAGGACTCTCTGAGTGTTTAGATAGTTAACTTAGTCTAAGTTCTCAGTGGGTCTCAAACGGTTTGGTCACCATTTATGTAAACACATATTTCCATTTGAGGGGGTAGTGATTAGTAAAATATGCATGAATACAAAATAAAAAGTTAACTAGGTGAAAAAAGGTAAGATACACTTTTAAAACTTGTTGAGAGCTAAAAATAGTCTTTGCTGCTGTCTCAAAGAGGAGAAGGGGGGAGAGGAGGGACACACTCACAACTATAAATGAACCAAAAATAAATAAATAAACAAGTTTCAGTGTTTTTTTCATATTGGAAATGGTATCTTATTGGTTATGGCCATGATTTTATGATTATTGAAATGTATACAGTTCTGTTTCATATAGGTGTTTCCATAGATCTAGTCTCTTTATTTGCCCCTCAAAGTGCACCAGATTGATGCATTTAACTCCAAAATTAAAAAAAAATCTTACTGGGGGAGCATGCCCCTGGACCCCCCTAGAGGATTTGAGGTCCACCCACACTTAAAATCACATTGATAGGTTCCTAAATATATTTACCATTTAAAAAAAAATAGTAACCATGTCCATATGTTTATTTGTGGGTAGTAGATTTAAACTATAGGGCTATCACTATGGGCCCTGCCTGTACCTGTTCGCTATGCCATCGCGTGAAGGGTCTGCTAACAAGCGACCAACAGAAAGGTTAATGTTAATGTTGTTGCACGTCACCTCACCTTTGGCAGTTAGCATTAGCACTGTAGCTACAATGGCTAAACCAAGAACACTCAGACCTACAGAATCTGTAGCTAAACAGCAAACACTGTGTGTGTGTGGCATATGAAATAAAATAAATTAAAGAAGGAGTATATTTTATTAAGTCTAAGTCAGACATTCTTTGCTGCTGCTTAAAGGGAAAATGCCAATATTTACTGCAAGGTGAACAAATGGTCTCACAAGTCACCAGTCCAAGTTAAAGTCAATGTTAATTGAACAAAAATATTTTTACCAACAGACAACGTTCCTTCATTTTGTAAATAATACAAAAACCTGGATATTTGCACAAATGTTGACATATCATGCTTTTGTGAAAGCAGCAAAAATGATTTATTAACATAACTATGTGGTTCAAAAAGCTGTGCTTAAATCAAAAACATTCGTCAACAGGCAACACGTCAATCATGGATCAGATTTCTGTGCTCCCTGAAGTAAAAAGGATGTAATGTTGTTACATGTTGTCAAACCTTAGCCTTAATGTCCCACAATGTTCACCTGTTAATATGACTTCATGCAGCATGTGAATGAGTGTAAACATCAGAGGTTATCCACAGCAACGACTACCAAACGACAGTCAGGTTGCTGATGGCGCTGCAGAGGTCAGTTTTGGACGGGTAGACGACCTTGAGGCTCCCGTCCTGGTCCAACGTGCGGACCTGCTGGACGATCAGTTCACTGGAGGTCTCGCTGCTGCCTTCCGGCTCTTGTGGGCCGTCCCCTTCCCCGTCTGAACCAGCCTCCTCCTGATGCTCCGCCGTGAACTTGTTCAACTCCGCCATTTTCTGTGATGAAACCAGAAATGGAAATTAAAAGGATACATTTCAACATTTTTTTGTTTCATAATTGTATTGAAGGTTTCCTCTAGAACATGTTTACATGCTTTCATTTTCAGAAATATCTTTATTTTTCTCATACTGTCTGCCTGAATATAACTGTTTTCACATTGTCAGAACGTCATACAGAACAGAATGAAAGAAGAAAGAAAAAGGGTCTAAACAATGTAGAGATTCCACTAATTTGTTGGTTCACAATTACAAAAAACATTTCTAGATTTATAACAATTCACATTTCCAAAATCGATTTGCACGGGTACTTTTTTCAGGATGTAGTCCGGTCACCATTTAATCATGCAAAATAAATAAAAGGATTTACTAAAAAGTTACAAATTCTCAAATGTAAGATAGACAATAATGGCTAACAGTTTAATTTAAATGAGATTGCTAGGTTAAGGTTGCCTGCCCTTTTATTTATCTAAAAACTTTCCAATTTAAAAAACTAAATGTACGCAAAACAACATTTAATATTGGTATTGTTAGATTTTTAAGAAAGTTAACAATTGTAGGATTACTGCCACACTTACCACAATCAGAGCATCCATAACATCTTTACAGGTCTGCAGGCTGGCTGCACTTGTCACCTCCAAGAACAACTCCTTGGTTGTCTTCTTGATCTGTAAAATCAAATCAGCTGATTATATAACTCCACAGAGACAAACTGTAAGCTACAGGTCGATGTGGCATGAGGGATGTGTAAGGGGTTATTATTTTACACCTTATTTAAGTCTTTAGAGAAAGTACAAATTATGATTTCAAAATAGACATACACACCTTGGTTTTCTCACTGTTAGTTATAGGTGGGAAAGAGATCACATGTCCTTCTGCATCCACAAGGCAGGGATACATTTCTTTTCCCTTCAGAAGCTGAAGGTATCTGTGAAAACACAAAATAGTTGAGACAGCATTATGAAAGGGCTTTAGCAAATGTAACAGACACATAGCAGGTTATATGCTGTTAAGAAATGATTACATTCAATTCAGCCTTTAGATTTAAGATTCTTTGATTTGCAGGTTTCATTTAGTGTGTGTCGGCTTCCTGAATAGTCTTTTAAACCAACAGCAAGTGACTTTAATTAAAGCATTAATAAGATTGAAAAAAGCGGTTTACATAATGTTATTAATCAGTCATGTCTATTATTACCATTAAGATCAACTGATCAATATTATCTCAAAATGTTTCAGCATTTTCTTTTTTATCCCACACTGATAACTACATCCAGAATTGTTGGCTGATGTTGCCTTAAAATGAGCCTACAACTCATTGCTCATTCAACACAAAGGTTTTAATAAAAACAAACTTAAGCTGTCGTCCAACATACTAACACTGCCCTCATGTGTTACAGCAGCAAGCACGTTGTACAGAGGTCTGGTGAACCACTTTAAAGCTGAGGTAGGCAGTTATTTTGGGAAAAATGTTTCATAATAACCTAAGTACGTCTTCCTTTTTGGGTTGCTTTAATGTGTTGGCAGTTGACGCCTATGCTGGAATAGCAACTTTTCCACCATTCAGGTTTTCAATCACCTGAAGGCCATTCTCTATTTATAGAACAGCAGAAACTTTTGTTTCAGAAAATTATCTTGAAGTCTTCCCTCATTTTTTAAAGACTGAAAACAGAACCATGAGCAGGTGTAGGAGTCTAGTGGTCTTTGACTTAATTACACCATGACAAAAAGTGACACCAAAAATAAAACTGCTTACCTTAACTTTAATGTTACGAATAAGGTATTTTATTTTGAAATAACAGTTAATGGGTTTTCAACATTAAGGTTTTTTTTACCAAAACTTTCTTCCCTTGACTCAAGCTTGTAGTTAACCAATAAAGATATTTCATAACACTTTTTCCTACAGAAGAGAAGAGTCAGAAGTAATACTGACTTGTGCAGGCCGGTGACGTTCTGCCTCTTCTTCTGCTTCCTCAGCTCGTCAGCCTCCAGCTGAAGCTGTCTTATCAGCTCGACAGCAGTCATTTCCTTCCGACCCAGCGAAACAACCTAAAAAACAATGCCGTCTTTTGTGAGATGGATATGTTGTTGGAGAGCTTTACAGTGATTATATTTGAGCACAAAGCAACTGAACTGAAATTGACATGAATCTACGTTAGCGTACCTTCAGCTGTGTAGGTGGTTTGACATCATACACCAGAGGAGCTTTAATAAGCTGCACATCATGAGTTGCAATGGTCGCGATGGTCCTTTTACCACATAAGTCATCATGAAGCTTTGTCTGGCAAAACAAGAGGTGACACTTTTTTGGTGACAACACAGCACACTTATTTTATTAGTCATGCTAAACTAAGAAAATTGTCCAAAGCGCACACCCTTGTAAGGTGTCTGATCTTACCTGAGCAACGAGGAATCGTTTAAGAGCGTTCCCAGATTTGAGGTTCATGCCCCTGACAATGCAGCACACCAAGTACGGTCGGACATCTTTCACCTCTGAACTCACTGTCACCGTGAGTGCTTCAGGAGTGTCCGAAACGTGGAGAACCTTCACCACCATCTTGTTCAGTTCCTCCACCTCATCCTCTGCCCCCTTATCCTTCTTCTTCCTCTGCTGGCGTTTACCTTTGTCCGCCTTGCGACCCCCTTCCGCGTCAGCTCCTTCCTCTCCCTGTCTTCCCTTTCCTTTTCCTCTGAGGTACTCCAGAATGGACTTGGTCTGGCAGCCGTTGACCATCTTCTCCAGACGTTTGTCACTCAACTTGTTGCCTTTGAAGTTGATCTCCTTAAGCTTGGCACAGTCACTCAATTCGGGCGGGATCTCCTTTAGCTTGTTGTTAGAGAGGTCCAGCATCTGGAAAGAAATAAAAAGGGCGAACGTTTAGTTTTGAACTCTGAAAAGTTTAATGTTATGTTAAGAAAAAACAATATATCATAATTATATCAAAATCTTGATATGAGAATAGATATCTTCTTACATTTTCGATTTCAGAATATTGTATAAAAGTTGGTAGCTTAAAAGGCTGCATTACAGCAAATGTATGTATTTTTTTGTACTTACCAGAATGTCCTAACTGTTGTATTATTTGCCTTTACCCACTTCATTCTATCCAAAATATACAGGTGATTCTTTTTCTAAAATTATATTGCTTAATATTTTGGGAAATCATTATTATTAAACCTTTTCTCCATATCATCCAGACCTACTGCATTAACATGAAATAGATAAGTCATTTATGGCAGGTTACCGACCAAACTCTGGACAAAAAAATAAAATGTTTGTGCTGCATTGCATATAAGCAAATATGACTCTTTGTTGGTTATAATTCCAGACACACCCTACACAAAGTGAAACCTTCTTTTTAATTCGGCGTACATTTTATTCACCCAGAAGCACAATTAGCCACTAAAAGATGACATGGTATAAGAGCTAACAATAGCATCCGGCCCACCTTTAGAGCAGCTAGCTTGTGAACATCTCCACTCAGCTGTTCAATGGAGTTGTCATAGGCGACCAGCATGCTGAGGAGGTCCAATTTCTCGGAGTAGAAATCAGCAGGGAAAGCAGTGATCTTGTTCTTGGAGATGTTGATGGTGGAGAGCCTGGTGCACTTGCTCAGTCCCTCTGGCAGGACCTCCAGGCTGTTGCAGCTCACATTGAGGGTGTTGAGCTCCTTCAACTGGGTGATCCCCTCGGGTAAAACAGTCAGGTTGTTGGCTGAAATATCCAGGACCTTCAGGGACTTGAGCTGACCGACCACACTCGGGAAGGAGGCGAGCTTGTTCCTGCACAAGATGAGGCTCTGCAGGCTGGTCAGATGTTGGATGTCCTCGTGGATCTCTGTCAAACTCGGGCACTGGCTAACTTCCAGATAGTTCAGCAGTTTGAGGGTGTAGATAGCCGAGCAGAGCCCCCCGTTTGAGGCAATCCTTTCATCGAAAGCTGCACCCTGGAAAACCAGTTCACGTCTCTTCTCTAACGCTACTTTCTCTATTTCTGGCCATTGCTCGATGTCATCCATGCTTGCTGCTGCTAAGACTAGTTGTAAAGAGACAATAAAAAACACTACATCCGTTTTAATATTTCAAAATAAATGTGTATGTTTTGGATTTACAAAATTAGTCAAATCGAAATGTAATTTTATAACAGTATAAGAGCTTTTTTAATTCACAAGATGAATTTACGAACGGTAAAAAATACAAATATAAGATGTTCATCCTCTGGAGTCTAGACTGAAAAAACACAATATGAAACATTTACATTTACACATAGCCTACAATCAAAAATAGACTAAGCATAACACATAAAAAAAACGAAAGTAAATACATCATTTCTAAATAATTATTCATTGGTGATACATACAGATCTGTGACACATTTGGATTTTAAATATTTATATTGTAGGAGCTTACGTGTGTAAAAGTTAATGTTTCATGCTGTGCCTTTATTTTGTAGACAACTTCCTGTTGTAACAGGCACGATGACACGATGCTATTTCCCATCCGGGGTCCTGGAAGAAGTTTGAAAAACGCATTATAAAATACATTTTGAAACATTATCCATGTGATAATTGTTTCGATTTGTAGGCAGAAACACAATACACACACCGGATATTTACGATAAACATGGATTTAACATTTAACGGGTGATGTAAAAAAAACATTTCCGACCGTGTAAAACCACATTGACCACAACCCATTGCGACTGACGTCAGTCCCACACCATTGCGCATGTCCGCGCTGGTTGTTGTCACCGGTGGTTATGGAGATGCGATGGGACTACAAGCTGTCAACATTACGGTGATGTTCGTGGTAAGATATCTTTGAAATAAACGCAATAAAACTTGTATTTACTCCCAATTGTTCACCCAAAAAAGATAGTCTACAACGACCAACAGTTGTCAGGGCATTTCTGTATTTTAGCGGTTCACATTAGAATACAGCTACTGTAAAAGTAGCTATGTTGGCTGATACAGTAGTCAACAGTTAGCTAGCGTTAATGCCCTCCGCCCAACATGCTCCAGTCAGCAATAAAGGCTTCTCTGTCCTACCCCTACCAAGGGGTTTTTGTGTATGCTCTGCCCAATATAGTTTATTTCCTTTGCAGATAACCCTACCCCAAACTAAATGCAGTAAATTAGCAGTTGAATATTTCCTGCGACACAAGTAAACCCTTCAACAAATATTTAAGCCTCGTGCGTTTAGCAAAACGTTATTTACAGCTAATGACACACACTCAGAACCATAACATGATGAACAACGTACCAGCTAGCATTACTAACAAACCGAATGTTAATACATATTTGTATGGTTAAAATAAGTTTATTGTTTGTATTATTTCTTAAAATGAATGTGTAATTGCTGACATGTTTGCTCAGCATTGTTTGGTCAACTAAAGTGACTGTGATTAAACATTGTCTTGTAAATGTGTCAGTACTAGTGATACGAATACACTACCTGTATGTGGTTACTGGTATTTTAAACTATAATTGTAATACTCGAGAAACATACCATTTTGTTCTTACACAACTGTTTTTTTCACTGATAAAAATAGGCTTAAGTTGTCAAACGTTTAGCTCAAGCACCCATACAAGAACACTGCTTGAATAAAATGCAGTGTGAAATTGGAAACATTTAAATCTGAAACTATGTGATCAAATAATAATTAAACTGGACTGAACATCTGACCAGACAATACATGTCAGGTGGTACTAAAAAGAGGTTTGTGAACCAGACATAAAGAGGATTTAGTTTTTTGGTCATAACTAGACATATAATATAAAAGCCTGCCATTAAAGGTGGGGTAGGTAAGTTTGAGAAACCGGCTCGAGATACACTTTTTGTTATATTCCATGGAATGCTCTTAACATCCCGATAGCAATAAATATTTTAAGTGCTTTGACCAAAAATCCATAAAAAAAATGTCATCTGTGGAAGCCGTAGTACTGTAAAAAGCATGACCAATCATTTTAGCCGGCCTGGCTAAAATAACTGGATGGCCTACCTGCCTGTCAGCCTTCCATCTGTGCACAAGCTTATCTCGTGCCCTCATTGGTCATGTGCGCGTTCGTGTGTGTTGGAGGAGGGGCTCTGTAAGGAAGTGGCAGATTTGTTCCGGCTGTGTATTTTCAAATTTTAACGCACTCGAGTTGGTTTCTCCAAAATTACCTACCCCACTTGTCGCTTATTGTTACTAGAGCATCTCCAGGCATAATGTCATTGTTATAGAAAATGGAGATGTTATTAAACACACATTGTAAGCCTGTAGGATAAGTAATTGAATTGTAAAATCATCCTCAATATCAGATGTATATTTTGCTTGTATAAATAAAAATACTTATTTGTGTTCTCTCAGTGTCCACCAGAGGGATGCCCAGGAAGATAGGATTCATTGTGGTCAACTCTTCAAGTCATGAGGACAACTTCAGTGCCAAGGAGCTCATGGTCCACGCACCCACAGTCAATGGCTGGAGATCCAGCAGGTACTTTAATAAAACAGCTCTTAACTTTCACAAGCATGTCACATTTATTCATGTCTTTCTTAGCTGAAAAGCATCAAAAATATTGGCAGTTTTTAGTATTTTTCTACCCTCTTAAAGGTAGGGTAGGTAAGTTTGAGAAACCGGCTCGAGATACACTTTTTGTTATATTCCATGGAATGCTCTTAACATCCCGATAGCAATGAATATCTTAAGTGCTTTGACAAAAAATCCTGGCTAAAATAACTGGATGGCCTACCTGCCTGTCAGCCTTCCATCTGTGCACAAACTTATCTCGTGCCCTCATTGGTCATGTGCGCGTTCGTGTGTGTTGGAGGAGGGGCTCTGTAAGGAAGTGGCAGATTTGTTCCGGCTGTGTATTTTCAAATTTTAACGCACTCGAGTTGGTTTCTCCAAAATTACCTACCCCACTTGTCGCTTATTGCTACTAGAGCATCTCCAGGCATAATGTCATAGAGGGGCTCTATAAGGAAGTGGCAGATTTTCTCCGGTTGTGTATTTTCAAATTCTAGCGATCTCGAGTCGGTTTCTCAAACTTACCTACCCTACCTTTAAACAAATGTAACTTTGTGTAAATCCGATTTTCTGCAGGCTGTGCCCCTACACTCAACATATCACCCTCCAACTGGTGGAGAGATGCAGGGTGAGGAAACTGCAGCTGCTGGCCCATCAGTACCTGATCCCAGCCAAGGTGGAGTTCCACATTGGAGACACCCTGCCTGAAACCGGCACTTCAGGGTTCCCTGGACAGCTTCGCCGACTCGGGTGAGACTGCAGACTCGGATAGGCTACATTTTTACTTCTACCTTAAAGGGTAGTTTTACTATAATTGTTGTCCAGGCACTAGGGATGAGGCGGGGGGGCATTGGGATATATATTTTTTAAATCCTCTGGAGCAGAGAGAGGAGCTGTGGATTATTGTTATTGATTAATGCATCAGTGTTTCTTAGGGTCAAAAACACTAAACTCACAACTTAACATGAAAGCGTTTAGTTTATTTAATAAAAGAGCACATGTTCAATGTGAAAAGTGACAGTAGATATATATTAGTTGCAATTTGGTGCTATATATATATATATATATATATATATTATATATTTAAAAAAATAAACACCTTGAATTTCAGGGGGGGCGCGGGGCTCCGTTGGCGGGGCTCCGTTGGCGGGGCTCCGTTGGCGGGGCGCAGCGCCCCTCCAATGCGGCTTTCACACCAGCGCTTTTCCCTTTCTAGCTCCTAGCTAGAGCTTTTCTGGTTCAGCTCCGGTTTTCCTTTTCAGCTCCCGCTCTGTTCACACCGCCCAGCTGCCGCTGCTGCGTCATGATGTCACCGTTTACATCGCTGATTTTCTCCCCAACAACAACAACGGGGGGGGACTGCGTCGGGTCGATGATCGTGTTGCTTTTAATCATACGAAGCCAGATTAAATTAAATAACGACTTCTCCAACCTTATACTTTTCTCCAGAGTGCCGTGGTTCATTGTTTATTAATGTGTTTCAGCGGCATTTACCGACCGCTGCAGTGCTGGCTGCTCTTCCACGGGAGTTTATTCTCCCGTTAGCTCCGGGTTAGCACACACGGCTCTAAAGTATTCACTGTCTGACTGTCACACAAGCAGCTGATACATATCCCCAGTTCCCCTTAAGTGAATGTGTGTCAGTCTGAATTGACGCTGTTTGGCATCACAACGCTGTTATGAAAGTTTCTCTGGTATAACATGGGTGATGTTAGCATAGCAACCGAAGCTAAACTGACTACTTGCTAAGCCGTTTTCTACAGGCACATTTTCATGCTTCGCGTCAGGCCGAACCACGCCCCTTAACTGTGATATAATGGCCATATACCACGGCCTGTCATGAGCTATTGCTTAAGTATCTTTACAGTATACATTGCTGCAGGAATAAGTGCTAAAAGCTGTATATGATTGCACGTGTTAAACAAGTGCATTGAAGTAAAAAAGTGTTTATATCTAACTTTAGCAATTGCATTTATGCTTCAAATATCCAAAATGTGGTGTTCTTCTGTGAAGATTAAATTGCTGAATAAAACCTTCAACTTTTGACTTTTTTTTTCTCAAAAAATGTTATTTTTTTTAAAACACCAAAATCCAAAGTGAATAACCCATTGGCATTTTGTCAAAGGAACCAGCGTGATGCTTACAGGCTGGCCTTCAAACACATATAATCCCTGCAGCATTCTATATCATGATAGATTAAAATTGTTTGTGCATTTAAGTCTAGTATTTATCAGCAGAGGACTTTAACTGAAAGGCAACACTGTACTCTCACCACAGGTACGTGTCTTTGTCGGACAATGAGAAGACGGGTTTCAAAGCTCGGGAGTTGAAGTCAGTCCACGTGGACGCCATCGGAACATACCTCAGAATTACCTTCCACAGGAACCATGTCAACCAATACAATCATCACAATCAGGTAGTCTGTTACACCATTTTCACATGATTTTTTGATTATAATAAAAATATAGAATATCACCAACCTTATCCTTTAAAATGCTGTAAAGTATTTACCATATTAACCTCCCAACACATCCTTTTGTCACATGCATTGATATATTTTTTTCTGTTCTACCACATACCAACATGTATTTATGATTTCAGGTTGCTTTGGTGGCCATTAATGTTGTGGGAGATTCTTTGGATGGCAATGCTTTTAACACTATTGTAAGTGAGCACTTTCTGCACCCAGTCACCCTTCACTGAACTTCTATCTGCTCGGCATTAGATGGGGCTGTTGTGCTGTGGTTTTATGAGACATGCTCATCAGTCTGTCATCAGTCACTAAGTAATGAGTTGATTGATGTCTTCATCCATTTGCTGGGGACTATGACAGTTTGAACTTTGGCTTTTTAAAATGGTAACACGAATGGTGAAATAATTAGTCACGTAAGGTATATTATTTGTGTATCCTTTTATAAGCTGGATTCTGAACAATGTTCCTATTATGATGCTATTTGCCTTTTTAAATATTAGATATTTATATGGGGAGGATGTACTGGATTAAATAGATATAATAGATCAACATTTATTTTGATCGGACGTTTATGTTGTATTTATTTGTATTACTATTTACTGATCCGAAATACACTATATAAGCATGTCTATATGCACACGTGTTTACCTGAATGGTGTGTGTGTGTATGTGTCAGGAATGTAGTAATGAGACACAAAGGCAGGATAGTATGTAATCACACAGGAGGCCTTTAGTTAGCCGGTGAAATCAGATAGTTCTGCAGACAGACAGGTTCTGGAGGAGAGAGAGCACCTTAAAACACAAAAAAACACACACAGACAGGGAGAGACACGGACACACACTCGCACAGATTCCAGTGAACAGGCCGTGCATTGTTGCTCTGCTAATCCGACTCTGAGCACCTCCACCGCAGCAGCGATCTCGCCTGGAGGGTCGGCTAGATCTTGTTCTCTTGTATCTGTTCTGTGAGCGCACGTTGTGTTTGTCCTGCGGAGGGACACTGTGGTGCAGACAAAGCAAGGAAGCTTATTGTATTTTAAAAGTGTTGGTTATTTAAATTATTAAGAAAAAGGTATCTTCAACCTTACCTCTAGGGGGTATCAAGCCACGCACATTTGTCAAATGCAATGGAGGGGAATGGAATTTTGTTCATCGTACTCACACAGCCATTCAAAAGTGTAAGGGATGATGGTAAACGGAAGCTTTTTCCAATTGTGGATATGTTGAAGCTGCCGTTATTGCCTCCAAAAAAAGGATTCTGAATTTAAATATACTCAAACCGACCAGACTTATGTTATACATTATAAATTGTGTACTCACATTTGATTAAAAACATCTTTAATTCGAAAAATCCCTGCTTTCAATCGAGCTAACAGTCTTTTTGATATTGGTAATAGCAACATATCCCCTTTGAACGGTGTGGTTGTTTGCCAGAAATCATATATTGCATTTTGATCCAGGTACTGTATAGGCAACATTCTTACAATAGACTTTTGAGATATGAATTGTTTTTAACCATACATTTCCCCCCGGTTGAAGGAAGCTGAGCAAACATTAGTGGTTAGCTTGCTGCTTTTCAATTCTATGTCTGCTAAACGTGACCATTTTAACATGAATGTTTTGGTCAGTATTTTACTTTTCTAATCTCTGGCTCTATTTGTTATAGAGAGAAGGAAACTGTGGATAATTCTGCTCCCGATAAAAACCTCCTTGACATTTGACAACGAACAAATCTCAACCTTAAAGGTCCCATGACATGCTTTTCTGGTTATTACCCGTCCCCTTGTGTGTTATGTAGCTTTTTCTGCATGTAAACGGTCTGCAAAGTCACAAACCCTCAAAGTACACCCTGTAGCGAGTAAAACTCTAACACAGAAAATACCTGTCTATGCTCCCCCAGAACTCCTCGTTGGAGATTTTTCTTTTGCCAATTTCTTCTTCCTGGTCATAATAATAATAATAGCTTGGATTTATATAGCGCCTTTCATGAGACCCAAGGTCGCGTTACAAAGAAGAACAGGGGCAAAACAAACATAACAAAAACAAAAGGCAGTCAGACAACCAGTCAGACAGACAAAACAACAAATAGATTTAGAGGCCAAAGGCCTTAGTAAACAGATGGGTCTTGAGGGCCCTTTTGAAGGCGTCAAGCGTGGGGATGTTGCGGATCTCCGCAGGGAGAGCGTTCCAGAGGGTGGGGGCTGCCACACTGAAGGCTCTGTCCCCGAAGGTTCGCAGTTTGGTGCGGGGGGTGGTAAGCAGGCCAGAGTCTGAAGACCGCAGGTTCCGGGGTGGGGCATGTGGGCGAAGGATGTCCGATAGGTACTGGGGGGCATGGGCATGGAGGGACTTGTAGGTAAGGAGGAGGATTTTGTATGTTATGCGGGACTAGACCGGCAACCAGTGGAGGTGGATGAGGGTGAGAGTGATGTGCTGCCACGGCTTTGTATGTGTGAGTACCCTAGCAGCACCGTTTGGAACATACTGGAGCCTGTCCAGGGTTTTGTTGGGAACCCCAAACAGGACACCATTGCAGTAGTCCAAGCGGGAGGTGACAAACGCATGGACTAGGGTTTCGGCAACCGACTCCGAGAGTGACGGTCGGAGTCTGACAATGTTCCTTAGATGGAAAAAGGCCGATTTGGTCACAGACTTGACGTGGGAGTGGAAGGAATGGGTGTAGTCGAGGATGACACCCAGGTTGCGGGCTTCAGGAGATGGGGAGATGGAGCAGCCGTCAACCTCGAGGATGAAGTCACCAACCTTCCGGAGCAGCGCCTTGGGTGCCACAACCATGAGCTCTATTTTCCTGCTGTTTAGTTTGAGATAGTTGGACGACATCCATGCTTTGATGTCATGCAGGCAGTTGATGAGAGACTGAGGGGGGAGCTGGGAAGATGGAGTAGTGCTGAGATACAATTGGGTATCATCAGCGTAACAGTGGAAATTGAGTCCATGATGTCGGATGATCTGGCCGAGGGGGAGCATGTAAATGGTGAACAGGAGGGGGCCAAGCACAGAGCCCTGGGGTACACCGTGGTAGACTGGTACCGGGGGTGAGTTTGAGCCATTGATGGAGACAAACTATTTCCTGTTATGGAGGTAGGATGTGAACCAAGACAGCGCTGTGCCAGTGACACCTAGGAGGTCTGAGAGGCGGGTGAGGAGGATGTTGTGAGAGATGGTGTCAAACGCTGCAGAGAGGTCCAGGAGGATGAGGATGCTGAGGCGGCCAGAGTCAGCAGCAATGAGGAGATCGTTGGTGATCTTGATGAGGGCGGTCTCAGTGCTGTGTTGCTGTCTGAAGCCGGATTGGAAGGGCTCATAGAGCTCATGGTTGGACATGTACAGATGGAGTTGGCCGGCGACCACTCTTTCCAGAGTTTTGCTTAGGAAGGGAAGGTTGGAGATCGGCCGGTGGTTCTGGAGGTCGTCGGGGTCCAGGCCAGGTTTTTTTAGTATGGGGGTGGCTGTGAGTGTGTGTGTGTGCTCAGGCTGAGTTCCGCGGTGTCTCGCTGTCTCGCAGACCCCACGCAGCAACCAGGAAACGACACCAGTAATACAGCTCACACTGTCCGCTCCTCGAGCCCCAAAGGGCGGAGCAGGGAGCCCCGCAACGTCCCGCCATCATGGCACCCAGACCGCACGCAGCATTCTCATCTGTTTGTCATTACTAGTGTCATTTTCTGGTTGCTAACGCCATTGTAACACATAATCACTGATGTTCCGCTGTAACGGTGGTGGACTCATCAGAACAGAGTGGGCGAGCTGACCAATCAGAGCACAGTGGGCTCATAGGGAGGAGGGGGCAGGAGCTCCAACAAGCCGTTTAGGACAGAGAGTGAATACACATACTATACAGAGATGCTGTATGAGAAACCAATGTGAGTTTGGAACATTGAACAATGTAAATCTATTCTAGTAGACCTCAACAATGGAATTATGATAGAAATGGCCATGACATGGGACCTTTAAGAAGCCTATTGCATTGCAAATGTGGAAAAGACTCATGATCCCATGCTTTTACACAACTCCACCAATCTTTTGTTCTTGTTTGGATTGAGGGCAGGACACTACATATTGTACAGCTAAGTCTCCCTTATACAGTACTATCAATCTGCTCTGTTCCGTCAATATACAATTAGTAATGCCAATCTTTAGGCTTTAGTAAATGCTGACGAAGCGAAATCTGATTATTTTACATTTTGAGCTTTCTCCAACCTGGTTTGCCTTTATTTTCACTTATCATCACAATAAAAAGCACAGGTGTTACTAGTATCATTAACGATGGCTCTTTATGCATGCCAATATTTCATTATTTACACCTGTGCTTCTTCTACTGTGACGTCTAAGAAATAAGATAGTTGATATGTTTCCTAATTGATTCCTCTAATTAAGGTGTTATAGAATAATGGTGGTTGGAAATATTATGGACCACGTTATAACCCTCTCATGCTGGATAAATTCCGTTGTCACTTTTCATATCGGCTTGTGCTTCGTAACAGAAAACGGTTAACTGCCTATTTATCTAGAGTAACCAGTTCCTGGAAACACACCTTGGTGTTTAATATAAACATATGTTTTTGAATGCTGGGCACAATGTAGATTCAATTATATTCACACAATTATTTTGGAGTGGATGCATAAAGTATTAAGAACGTTTCTATATTTTGACTGACCCCAAAACATGTTATCTAATCTGTGTCATGTGAATAATGAAATTCTCCTCATACTAATGTTCCACTATCTTATTCAATAGTGACATTCAAACATATTATCATGTCTTTTATCCCCTTGGATGATATATTATCTTCGTATTTCAGGAAAAAGAACGACATACTGCACTATGATTAAATAAGTGTACAATATTGTGCGTGTTCCTACTTATTACTGTCCTTCCTCATATTACATGCAGATTTCATGAATTATGTCATTCATAGACAGCCTGTTCTTTGACCGATTGTCCACTTCACACTTCAGGTGATAGCAGTGTATTAAAAATCTCCATATTTGGTCGTAGCCTTGAATTGCTGATAAGTAATTAGGTTTTGATGTATGCATGTGTGTGTGAGTACACTTGTATTACTGACGTGTTCAAGTCCGCACATTTTCACAGGTCTCACTTTTAAATGGCAATGTTTTGGTTACTTTAAGGTTAGGGTTTTAATTGAAGGTCACTTTAGAGCTAACAGGATTAGGAGACAATTACCAGGTCTTCCTGAGCACAGTAATACAAGAGTATATATGCATGTGTGTGTTTTAATTTGTCCATCTGTTTACCCCCAGCCAAGCCGAGAGCAGCTGATCGAACACTACCTCAACAGTACCCAGCTGGAATCCGCCTTGGACACGACCTTCATGGGGTGAGGCGAGGACATTGAACCCTGCTTTCTTTGTCTTGTGACAATAACACCCTTCAACAAAGCCATTTAGTCTGGAAGACAACCAATAAGGCATTCAAGGTCACACGCATTTGAAGACAATGCAGGTGGCGGCCCGTGTGAGGAGGAAAACATATTTCGAAATACTCCTTTCTTTCCTTTTTCCTTTAAAAAAAAAATATATATATATATCAACCCCCAAGGGATGCTTCACCTCAGGGGCTGGGTTAGTGTTTTTTCCCTTTGATCAGGATTTGCACATACCCATTTAACTGAGACACATACATTTTACACTGACATTATCTCAAGTGAATTAGACCACATTTATATTGAAGAGAAATCAATGTTTGAAGGTTTTGTTTTGTAAACTGTTTCAAATGTTTTTGTGTCCAGTAAATGTGAGTCCATCTCCCCCTTGGATGACCTGGCCTTCGACATGTACCAGGACCCAGAGGTCGCCCACATCATCAGACTCCTGGACCAGAAGAAGCAGGACATGGTCCGGCAGGAGAAATACGAGCAGGCCAAGAATCTGAAGCAGGCCATCGCAGACCTGCAAAAGGTACTACTGCTGCTGGGAGGTAGACACATGTGGCTACAACACATTGACACCAAATATTTGCTTACATGGTGGGCAGTATGCTCTACAAATAACAGGATGTATTCCGTCTTAATGAGTTACTAAATGTCTGCAAAAGAACAATTAATATTTAAGCCCTTCAAAACATTGATTCTTGCTATGTACTCAACACACAGACATGGTGTCAATTCCTATCATGTATTTTTGAGCAACAAAGTAAATAAGCTTATTTCACAGAATGTAAAAACTGTTCATTTAAAACCCTTCTGTTAAAGATTTGGCACAAAGCTTCATTTTCACTTATCACTTATAATTATTTTTCTGGAAGGAAAATAACATGATGTCATAGCAACATCTTAAGGTTGGACTTTAGTATTGAGCTATGCCAGTTGCATTGTGTTATGACGCTCTTGTTTCAGTACAAACACATACTTTGTGAACACACAACCAAAACATTTACTTAATATCCCTGGTTACTCAAAATACTTTTCCAGAAAAAGTCAGTTGACTTTTGCAAGAATTTCTTGGAAAATAATAGTTAAAACAGAATATGATTCAACATAAAATACATCATCATTTCATTTAACATCATAGATTTGTTATAGAATATACTATCCAACAGTATGGAACATAGTGGACAAAAACACCAACCATACTAGCTTCAGGATTGTGTACATTAAAAAATATATATATCTTAATCCAATTTAATATTAAACAGATAAACACTGAAGCATTTAATGAACTCATTATGAACTCTATTATCATAAATCAAGTTCATTTAGCTGATTACTTGTATTTTTCTGAATCAAGAACTCCTACTTCTATTTTGGAATTGCTGCTTTAACATAACTATCTAAAAAAACTCCCTTCATCGCTGTTCTTTTACACCATGTTATCTCTATTTGCTTTTGGCAGATTGTTTTACTCTTTAGACAAAGAAGACATTTAGTGTGTAAGGAAATATTTTGGTTTCAGATATCTTCATCCGCTCACTTCGACTGATAATCATTCCTCTCTTGCAAATCTCAACTTTGCGAGGCTTGTATTTCTTTTTACAGATATCCAGTGTGATTTCACCACTGTTTGTAACAGTAGTGGTTAAACATTGTTCAGATTCCTGTCACCGACCTCCTTTGTATAGAGCGTTACCATGCTGACCATGAATTCTTAATATGCCCAACAGCTGCAGTGACCGTCCTCGACTAGCGTCTCTCCAACTCCCAACCGGCAGCCTTTCTGTAACTAGATAACACACACACACTGGCACCTTGTTAGCATGGCATATTAACATTTCACTCAAGGCAGTTGCCAAGGTAGTCATGCTGAAAATCCCTTGTCATCACACCATCAAGATTTCATGGGATGGTTTTTGTCGTTACATGATATCTAAAGAAACGCATGACGGAAAGAAGAGTAGACAAAAAGGCGGAGAACTGGTCTGGTGTGTTTCTTCTATCTTATTTGGCCAACGTTACTTAAATATAAACTGTAGAAACAGTTGCCGTGGTATTGCATTGCTTGGTGTGATTCAACAGAGTAAGGAATCAGAGCGCGTTGATGTTCAGATCGTGTCTCCTGGCACCTGGTTAGCAACTTATGACAGCTTTACAGAATTTCCTGACCTACTGGAAATGTCCAGCTTGTAAATCTTAATGATTCACCATGTGGCACTCTTACTGTTACGCGGCACAAGGGCTGAATTCTGGAAAGTTAAAATGTGAGTCTTATTCCTGTAGTTTTAACTCTGTTTGTATTGGTTACAATGAGCCTGTCCTTACCAAAGGAATGCTTTAAATGACTCACACACATGAACACAGTCACATCAGAACAATGAGGTCCAAAAAGCCAAGCATTTGTTTAATATTCTCAATCTCTCTACTCAGAGGTTAAACTGAAAGAGAGAGCATATATAAAATTCCTTATAATACCGGAAAACTGTCCCTGGCTACAGAAAGCACAGTTCGTTGAACCAGGAAGTTGGCAAGTAAACTGGAATGGGTGTTAGAAACTCACACCTCATGCAATCATTTTTTCTTTAAAATAAATTTGGCTAACTTGGTTTCTTTCAAACTGTCTGACCTTGTGACTGTTCGTGTTTATCGCGCCGTTACATTTATTTTCAATAACTACCGTCCAAGATCTTAGCAATTAACCTATGAGTACAATCTTCTTCTTAACAAAAATAATCATTAGAAATAAGATCAACATTGTAATGTTTTTAATCACAAACTGCCATAAATCCATCAATCATGAGACCATGAGCAGTCTCAACAGGCCTGCTCTCATATGTACCCGTTTAAATCTAGCACTAGGCACAAAGGCAATTTTTTGTAGTGGCCAAACGGTGGTACTAAAACTTCTCGGTCAAAAATACTTTATTCAGTTGGGAATGTGAGGTCTGTCATTTTTTGCGCGAGACTCAGAGCAACTTTCATAGGAATGAATGTGGCCCCACCTCTAACGCTGTATCCAGTTCTCTTTATACATCCATGGTTTAATGTGTAGTGAAGGCCTCTCCTTGTCCTGCACTCTTCCAGGTAGGGGAGCGTTTGGCCCGTTATGATGTGGAGAAGCGATGTGCAATCGAAAAGGAAGACTATGATCTTGCCAAGAAGAAGAAGGAGATGATGGAGGAATACAGGACGAGCGTCTACCAGCAGCTGGAAGTCCACCACCTGCTGGACATGTCAATAGTAAGTCAGCATGTTTTATATGTTTTATAAATATATTTGTATTCAAGGTGTTGGGGTTGAACAAGAAGAGAAATAAAGGAATATGGGGGAAATAATGACTTATCCTGCCTAAACTGAGTTAGTAACTGAACAGGCTGTTGTCCATCGTGGATAACCCCACCCATCCTCTCCACCTGCAGCTGGACAGACAGCGGAGCTCCTTCTCCAACAGACTGCTGACGCTCCGCTGTCACAAGGACAGATAAAGGAAAACATTCCTGCCCACTGCAATAACACTGTACAACAAATCACCTCTGGCTGGCAGAGAACTCTCTGCTCCATAGTTTCTCTTGGAATAAAATCACACTGTACATTTTACATTTATATATTCAGTTTAATATTCCATCTGTCACATACTTATGTAAATATAATACCTTGCTTTATATCTTGTTATTGTTAATTCGTAATTTTCTACTTTCTTGTTTATTTCTTGTCTTTACATTTTTATTGTACAATGCCATGTCTTTTTACGCTGCTGCCACACAAACATTTCCCAAATTGGGATCAATAAAGTACTATCTTATCTTATCTTATCTTCTTCTACCTTTTGATCAGATCACACGTGTCGCAGATTCCTCTCCATCCCGGGAACCTCCCTCCCTTCAGCCTTCTCCAGGTCACTCTTCAGTTCCCACAAAGTCCCTCATTTCAACCGACACATTCAGGAAGGGGAAGAAAAAGGACGCTCCTCAGAATCAACAGTTAGATGCGAAAACTATTGTTCCCAAGCAACCAAGCAACCAATCTGACTCAACGAGTACCCCCGTTATTGTACCCAGGATTGACGTAAGTGACACTTTAGGAAATGCATCATAAAAGCATAAACATGTCTGACACCTGCAGCATCTTGTCACACAGGCGAGGAAAGGCTGTATTTATACTGCATATTTTAACAACAATCTAAAGTGGTTTACGAATAAACCTTAAGACATTGTAAATGGGCTTTTCCAGTCTTTACGACCCCTCAAAGCACTTTATATATACAAGTCAGCATTCAGCCATTCACAGCCATTCATAGAGAGGCAGGGGCTGCCATGCAAGGTGCCACCTGCTTAAGGGAAGTAACATTCCCACACGTTCACACATCGTTGGCCATGCCATCAGGAGAAACTTGGGGTTAGGTATCTTGCCCAAAGACACGTCGACATGTTGACTAAAGGGTCCTTCCAATTGTTAAAAACAGTAATTCATTAAAAGGCCAAGAGAACATATATATTATATATGTTTTATATATGTTTTTTTCCAGATATATTGAGCTTAAAAAATCAATAACAGCAATTGGTTAAAGACAATATTGATGGTCTGTGATGACAAACCCACCCAAGGTTTTAATCCAGTTGTGCACAGCTGTATCTGTAGCTTTGTTGTTGTAACAATAACCCAGCCTTTTGTAGCACCCTTGGGAACACCTCGCCTGTCTTAAGCCTCTGTAGTGTTGGGAGATTATGACCAGCGGGGGCTTTTATGCTTTACTCACCACCTACTGGGACCGGCCCTGCTGCAGGTTTGGGTTTCACTATTTAATTAAAAGCGTGCAACAGTTGGCTGACTCCAGCGGCTGCCAACCTGGCCTCAAGGCAGGGCTTTGAGCCTGGTACCAGGCAGAGGGGTGCTAGTTGGCCCTGGGGCCGGCAGACGGTCCCGACCGGGTGGAGATTGGGTTTGTATGGACGGGGTTAAACAGTCATTGTCATCGTGTTGTTGATTGATCGACCCTTTCAGTGATCAAATGCTAGTGAGAGTTAGTGAAAAGAACAAGGGACATGTGATGATGAATTTTTCAAAAGGTTGGACATCCTTGTCAGACTCAAAAGTGTGGATCAGTTTTCTTTGGACTGTTAAACAGAGGTATCATTAGAATACTATTACTTGATTACTTCATCAGTATTCAGGTTAAAAACACAATAAAAAAAACTGGTCTTGTATTTATTTGTATTTTTTAAATGTTTTAATGGACATTATTATGTGTATATATATTTGTATTCTATTTATCTTTTATTTTATTTCAGTCTAAAATGAAGCAACTGTCATGAAACCCATTCTGATTTAAAATGTATGTAAATACCATATTTAATGCTTTAAATGCCAATGTACTGTTTTCTTGTGCTGACAGGTTATCTGTATGCCTTACGATGAGAGGCCGCTTCCAGTCCAAAGGAAAGACCGGCCTGTGGAGGTGTCTCTGAGCCCCACACAGCAGCTGTCACCCCAACCTGACGCCCAAAGGACTCCGCCCAGCCCTGAGATGAGCGGAGAGGCAGAGCCCCTGACGGAGAAGGCCCAGAGAGAAGCCAGCCTTCCAATAGAAGTCTATGGAGGAAGACTGGTAAGAAGAAAAAGATGGAGAACTGGAAAAACATGGCTTTGTTAAGCTAACTAAGTGTTTTACTTTCTACACACAATTAATTTTCTACATACAGTATGTGCTCAGAATAACGTGTGTTTTTTATGTATAGTTAAAGCCAGTTCTCATTGCTCTGTTTTTGTTGTCCCAGATATCTTTGAATCAATACGTGAACAGATAAAAAGCTTGCAGTACTCAAAATACCAAAACCAAAGATTTGTTAGAGATATCTTTCACTACACAAGCTTTGTTCTCCAATGAATCGAGTAATTACCCTCCTTTTGGCTCTTTTTGGCTCTTGTTTTGGTATTCATCAACTCCTGAGAAAAATACATAATTAGCGCGTGAATAAGTTCTGTAGCTGCAAGATGGTCAGCTCAGTTTTCAGCTAGTTTCTAACAGCGTCTTGTATTCCGTGCCGTCATGCGCAGGTATTGTGAAGTTGGATTCATCAGAGATGTTTTTATTGCTGAAACCTTTGCCTGTAGACGCTGGAATAAAGACTTAGGTTGAGTTGCGAAATTTTTCACAATTATAGTCATTTTATCCATTGATAATATATGAAATAGTGATTAGCCCTAGGAAGGCAAAAAGCTGAGGTACGCTGAGCTAGCAATGGTGGGCGATTCCGTGGCTGGGAAGCAAAGGTTCAGCCAGATGAGGTAGGCTGCAGAGGGTGTGTAGCAACATCTATGACGAGGCTAATCAGTGAGGTCGGAGTAAGAGCCACGACCCAAAAGAAAGCCTCTTGAGAACTGCTGAAAAAGGCAGTCAGTGGCTCTGGAGGAACAGAAATGAATCCACCATGGCCCTCAAGTGAGTAGATGGCATTTAGGGGGTGAGCCTGGGATGCTGGGATTTACTGCTGAACCCTCTTGAGGTGTCATGGGCCTATCAGCGAAACATCGAGGAAAGAGTGCGCCCTTTTGATAACCCAAAGGATTCCATCCCACACTTGATCATCCTGCAGAGTCCAGGCAGCAGCATGTCTCTAGAATGCAATCAAAGCATATTACCACCTACTCCTACATAAAAGATTTAGCACAGCTTTATGGAATTATTTTTTTTAAACTTTTGTTGATTTGGCAATTAGTAGAAACAGGCTTATATTAAACCATTTCTATACGGTACACAGAATTACACACATCTTTATCCACATCTACCCACATAACTGACATTTGTGATCTCTTTTCCCCGCCTCTTTACTTTTCCAGGTGGCAGGGGCATATTCCAGAACCTGGTGCTACAGAGAGGATGCTCTCCTGGCTGTGTACAAGAAGCTAACGGAGCTATCACCCACCACCCCCAAGGAGGATCTGAGAAACATGACGAGAGCTGCAGTCTTCCTGGTCAAGAAGGCCCTCCTGGATAAAGTGTCATCTGTGAGTAATGTCCTCGAAAGACAATTCATTCTGCTGTGAATTGAATGAATGTAACAGAAACTAAAGAAGCCTCTTAGCCAATAGGGATATATTTACTTTGTCAATGTCGAAGTGTTGTTTAAATCATGTTCTCTGGATTCCTGTTGCACAGTTAGATCATAAGCACACACTCTAACATGCAGAGTCCTAACAATGTTCCCCCTGTCACATATACAACCCTAGTTCTCTCTCCCAGAGCTGGCTTCCTTACACAAACACTGTTGACAAGGATGGCCTTGTAACCCCTCGCTAGAAGTCGTCTATGTCTATATCAAGGCTTGTATGGTAATGAAAAGTAGCGCCACAATAATTTTAGTGATTTATTTTCTTGTCTTATTGATTCACAGAAGGCTCCATTAAGTAGTCAGCAGGTTCATTTTTTGCTCCACAAATGTGCGTTACTTTAGTTTGTGTCATATACGCCTTTCTCTGGCAATTCAGTGGCATAAGCTGCATGTCATGTTGTTACACCCTGGCTATGAAATAAGCACAGCGTGTTTTTTTAAATCCCTTTCCTTTTGAAGATCACCTTGTGACCACAAAATACCACACATCATTTTAATCTATTGCATAATTTAAGTGATATGGAGAAAAGCAGGCGCCTGTGCTTCCCGCTGTAAGGCCACTTTCTTGTGGGTGGATTTATTAATACATATGCTTTTATTTTAAAAACCTTATGCTGTTGTTATTTAGCTTTTTGGAGCTGAGATGCTGCTCCAACAGTCCCGCAATTTTAGATCTAGACTACATGGGGATTTATAATTGAATTGAAGTAAATTCGTTTTTCCATGTTTGTATGCACCGTGATAATGATTAGCTACCAAAAATAACTTATATATAGTGATTTATTAGAAGAGAACCAAGCATTTCTATATAAAATCAGACATTCAGCACTCCCATGATTCCCAAACGGAATGGCCCTTTGTTTCATAACCACATTCTCCCGCCACTGCGACAATCTGATTTAGATTGGCAGTTGAATTTCCTTAGATCAAAGTGAACTATTGGCGCGACCCCTACCATTCACTACTGATGTTTATCCCTCTCCCTCTGCATACTCTAACCCACTCAGAGTAAACATTGCAGAGTCGAGCCTCTCTGCTAATTGATCACCCTGGTGCTACCTTTTCTTGGAAAGTCTACTCCGTTTGGAGCTAAACGTCCCTCCGTCTCTCCTCAGGTTTTCAACGCCTCCTTGAAGGTACTGCGACTGCTGCTGAGTCAGCTGATCCCGGGTCTGGGCCGGTCTGAGGTCACCCACTGCGTAGATCAGGCCTGGCCCAACCTGCTGGCCAGGACTGGGGACTCAGCCAGCCGCGTCCGGGGCACGGCCACTGCCTTCATACAGGTATTAACACACAGGATTAACATGTTGATTTACATTAATTTGCATCCTAGCTTTGACTGAGGAAAAGATAAATTTGTAATATCCCTCTCCACTTTCTTCCCTTGTGTAAAGCTCTGTTGGAACTTTTGCCTGAACATTTAGAAAAATCAGCACCCTCATTATCTTTTACGCCATAAAACAATGTTAAATCTTACTTGGTTCTTGGTGATAATCTTATTTTTTAATGGTTATTATATGCGATTTAAAGGGATTTCTTGACGTTCAATTTTCTCACACACCAAAAGGGCGGAACACCTGTTATCTTGTATCCAAAACAAAGTGATTTAAGTGACCATCCCATCCCCTGAGGCAGTTACAGTTACCAAGACAGCTTGACTGCAAACAACTATGCACCAATACAACCAAAACAATATTCGCGCAACATAATCACATGAATACTTACAATGAAGTATTTAGTAGTAAAGGCAAGTTAAAGGAGTGAGAATAAAGTACACATTTTCTAAGGTGTGCCATTGAGATCCAAAGCCATAAAGGATCTGCTTATTTTTGGGTCGAGAAGTAAAAATAAAAATGTTGTTAAATGTCACCAGCTTTACAGAGTGAAGTTAGTCGAGATTTGAGAAAAGACAGTTACAAATATGTAAAAAAATGATTCTGAATCATTTATCTTATTCCAAAATATAGGAGATTTCGTTAATTTAAGCTTCTAAATTTGAGAATTGTAGGCGCTCTAACTACACATATGAGAGACATAGCTTCTATTTATAAAGGCATCTTTATTTGTTCATCCTGTACACCTTAATCTCATCAATATTTCATTTTGGCACAGATGGGTAAGTAACTGTGGTTCTCAAAGAGTTCAGATAATAAACAATATATCCCGATTGACATGAGGCGGATCTGTTATGATTAGGAATCGTAAGCAGAGTGAGCAATTCATCACAGCTCGAAGGTGAAATGAAGAATAAATGAGTCATTGCTATTAACACCACGCCTTTAGATCAGATTAAAGCACAGAATGATTCATTATTCATCATGGTTTTATTTCTGAAAAAACCTAGTATAAAATGCACTTATTGCATCAGATCACAGTGTAGTACTTGATACTTTTATTTTTATTATACGCTAATAACTCTGGTACTGATCAGAAACCTTTGTAATGAGGCCATGGGAACCATTTGTTGTTTAAATACAATACAATACAATACAGCTTTATTTATATAGCACTTTAAACCTCCAGACCAAAGTGCTGTACAGGCAAATAAACAAAACAAAACATACAAAAAGTAACACAGCTCAGCTCACACACCATAAAACAAGTACAAGTAAAAACAATAGACAATTTAAAAGCAATAAAAGCAATGCTCTAAAAGATGTTAATACGCTAAGGAGAAGAGGTGGGTTTTAAGAAGCGATTTAAAAACAGACAGTGTGGAGGCCTGTCTGATGTGCAGGGGCAGATCGTTCCACAGTGTGGGAGCCGCTACAGAGAAGCAACGGCCCCCGCCGCAGTAGAGGTCTCCATAACGGTCTTCTGGGGGGCATTAAGGACCAAATCAATAGTCTGAAACAGAACACGTGGCTTGTGACGGTTTGACAGAAAGATGTCAGATAAATGTTTGCTTTTTGCCTCTTTCACAGTGATCTGATAGAGATCAACACTCCCTCAACATTTGAAATGAAACTTGCAGTTTGTCCTTTTTCCATTTACGCTCAGCTCTACGGCAATCCCGTCGGACAGCCCGAGTCGTGTCATTTAACCAAGGCTCAGATTTAGTTTTAGGTTGCCTGGTTTTTAAAGGAGCAACAGTGTCTATGGCAGCTTTGCAAGTGGAGTGAAACCATGAGCTAAGCTCATCCGTTTCAGGTGACATAGGTTGCTGATTAACACAGTTCTGTTTAAAAGCGACACAGACTGCACAAGATTAAAGGAATCAACAAGGTTTAGAAAGTCCTTTGCCATAGGTTTGTCGGGACAACACACATGAATATTAAAATCCCCAACAATAAGAACACGGTCATATTTTGGCATAATTTCAGCCAAGAAATCCGAGAAATCATTTAGAAATCCCTTATTGTATTTGGGAGGTCTATTGACCACAGCACACAGCACTGTATGAGAGCGACCAAGCTCGAACACGCGCTGTTCAAAGCTGCCGGGTGAGAATGACAGTGAAAGTTGCTGGCATTTATAATCACTCTTAAAAACAGTTGCTATGCCTCCACCTCGGCCTGACGTCCGCGGAGAGTTAAATTAGCAGCAATGCTGCGGTACAAGTTTGGTAAACGCGCTGGACTCACCAATACTGAGCCATGTCTCAGTCACGAAGAGGAAACAAGAGAACTAACCTTCCCGGTCTTTCTAATTCAGTCCTTATTGAATATTCAACGCTTTGTATTTACGCTATAGAATAATGCTTTCTTTGCTGTGCCATTATTTAACATTTTAATAATAATATATATTTTATTTTAACTGTAGCATTTGACATTTAGTAAGCCTGAACTAGCAAGGGTTTGGCATTGTTGCTTGAGAAATGGCCTAAATGACTTTGTAGTAGCCAATTAGCACTCTATATTATATTGAAGTAGAAACCAACGTTTGTTTACTCAGGTTTCGCCGGAAAGTTAAGCAGTTTTTGACCATACACACCCCGACACACACACCTACTGCTGGGGTAAAGTTAGGCTACCTAAGTTAGGCCCCGGCTCCACGAGAACAAATACGGCAAAACGCATCGGAGTAACGCAAACGCAACCGCAAAAAACCTTCCGCCCACACGCAATATACACCGGATTGTGTCAAGCTCCACGAGACGGCTCCGTTTACATCCAACCGCTGGAAAAGCTGCAGTACATATGCCGAACCTGTCCGTGGCGCTGTAACTTCCTCCACAAAAGCAGCAACTTCCTCCACAAAAGCAGCGAAGAAGAATGGTTGTCATGGCTGCACTTCTGTTTATTCTCCGCGGTGGGGGCACATCCATGGGTGGGGGCCGAGGGAACCGCGCAGAGTTTTTCGCCGGTCAATGTGTGTTAAAGTTTAAATCTTCATGCTGTCTCATGCAGCAGCTGATCCAGTAAGTAAACCCGACAGTAAAAATAAACATATTTATAACTAGTTTAGGTAGTTTGAGAGGTAATTAAAATAGCTAAGGGTGATGATCTGACTTGAAGTGTGAGTTTTGCTCCCGCTGCTTCACAGCCGGAGGAGCTGCGTGTCTCCGTCCTGTCAGATTAGACTTCACTCGCGTTTATGTTCATATCGAGATAAAGATAAATAATCTGAATTCAGTGTGCAGTGTACTTTTGCGGAGGTGAGCAGCAGAGGTGGGGAGAGGCGGGGAGAGGCGGGGCTATGAAACGCATGACCGTATAGGCGACCCCACGGCCCCGTTGGACCCCCCAGAGCGCTCCGTTCCCAGATCTATCCACCTTTGGACCCGTTGTCGTTTGCGGGGTCTGTTTCTACGTTTCTGTTACGGCGTCGTCGAGCTTAAAGGGCTATACGCATGAGAAATATGCGGATTCAACCCGTTTTCGTCCTCGTGGAGCCTACGTCTGTGTGTGTTTAAAGTGTCATGACTTGTATGCTGATTAAAAGCTGATTCAAATTTAATGGACAACCGTATCTGGAGAAAAAAATGGGCCGAGTGTTCAATTGGAAACCTTTGTATAGGGATTTATTTTTCATTCAAGCTAAAGTGTGTTTCAGTCATGTGAACACAGCATCACCTCAGAGGCTTAATGCGTTGGCTTAGCCTCTACACTATTAAACAATTAGTTGTGGACCACTTCATTGTTTGTTTGGCTAATCCTGTGGCTGAATTCCTCCTGTAAGCATTGTCATTAAATAAACCTTTGTGTCAGTAAATATATGTTTCAATGGCATGATTAGTAATCTCAGTAAATTCATACTCATTCCCTGGCCATGAATTCTGTGCACCTGCACGACACACATAGATTCATCTGTGTGCTTAACTGGGTTTTTAAGTGCATGTAAACACAGATAATGGCTTTGGTTAAATGGAGTATGTTTTGTTCTTTGAATGGACCGCACCCACAACTCTGCATTTAAATCAGTGTCTGCAGCTAATCTCTTCTACTTTTCGATCAATCAACTTTATATTTAATGAGCTCATTTACCATAGGTTTGCTCAAGGTCATGGTTCCAGGGGATCACAGTTCAAGAAAAATGTGTTTTATTGACTGTTTTATACTGTCATTTGGCCTGCAAATCAACAATCAACAACAAGCTAAAGGCATTTCCGGATGTCGGTTAGAGTAGGAACAAGCCTTACCTACTGTAGTCTGCTGCACGTCACATTTTGGTCTTAGTGGTGGTTCAGAAACCAACATCCATGAAAAATGTAAACTCAATTTGAACCAGTACTTTTGCAAATGTATTACATAACTGATATGCTGTGATCTATTAAATCCTGTAATGTTGACCATAGGTAGGGCTGCTCGATTATGGCAAAAATCATAATCTCAATTATTTGGGTCAATAATTGATATCACGATTATTAAAAACGATTATCCATTTACTTTGAAAACATCCATTTATTGAAAACAAATTTAACAGTATGCTTTTAACAGTTGATTACCCTGAATTTAAAGTATAATTCAACTGAAAAACGAATTAAAAAAAAAATAATAAAAAAATAATAATAATAATAATTTAAAAGAAATAATCGTTTTATTTCGATTACGTTGTTTTCGTAATCGTTGCAAGCCAAAATCGTAATTGCGATTAAAATACGATTAATTGAGCAGCCCTAACCGTAGGTATAAAAAATCATGCACCCTATTTCTTTAACACCTTTCATACATGTGCTGCTTTTTCACCCTGTCTATAAAACGGTCTGTATGTATGATGAATGAGGTAGTGTGTTTATGAAACCTGCTGATTCAGCAAGTAGCTAAAGTGGGGGTGTTGCTGTTTTGGTGGTATGCGTCTCAGCCTTTAGTTTCTAGCCAGTTTTGTATAGATATTTTTCGAAGCTTAAGAGCTTTTTAAAGGCTTTTTAGGATGCTGGAAAAAAAGTCAAATGCAATTATAAAATCAGACTCCTGCATCCATGCACTGTATTGACCTAATCAAATAGTCTGCTAATTCGAGGTTTTATAATATGTTTTTCTTAATTACTTTTGCAGTGCGCTGTGTTGTAGCACTGATATACAGGGAGAGTTACGAGGTGTCCGAGGTGTTGTCATGCTTCGCCCCTCGAGCCGTCACTCTGACTGCGTAGACTGGATCCTTTTAGCCTTTCCCTGGAACACAGCCACTAGTGGAGGTTCCATACAGGAGAGGTGCTGTTTGTTGTTTGTGGCCAGTACTGGAGCTTTTTAGCTTTCACATGTACCAGAAAGTGTTACTGGGCTGGTGGATTGAATGATGACGTGCTTTAGTGAAGTAATTGTCTAACCATCTGTGAAAATGTGCAATTGGGTGTGTTGAGTAAGAAAGGGATGGAGGTCTTTATAAGCACAGTAGCTTCTCCTACTATAAGTTCAACTTAGGACATTGATATTAAGTCTCAGCCCTCTGAAATCATCGTCCAGCCCTTCTTTGTCTCTCCCGGGTTCCGTTGTTTTGTTATGAATGCCTCTTTGTATGTTGAGGATGATGTGTTTTTGAAGTCCCCATTTTCCGACATTCATTCCTCTTACCTGATGAGGCTAAAATGACAAACAACTGAGCGAAGTTTTTCCAAGAACCGTCTTCCGTCTCACTTTAATTTTACTCTTGTTCTCTCTGTCATAACTTGTCTAGTGTTGAATGACAAATCACCATGTGTAGTGCAGCATCACACAGATCTGTTTTGTCACTGTCTTACAGCGCACATATTACTCAATTTAAAGCATACCACAATGACCTTGTATGACTCTAACGTTGTACATTTTAAAGCCATTGACTAATTACCGCATCCTTTCTCTTAGGAAATGTCTCTTTTGAAGGATGTTCGCGCCCTGCAGGTTATCCCCGGTGAGCTGGTGAAGCCCTTCAAGTCCAACTTCCCCTCTCGTCTGGCTCAGAGTCGGGCCGAGCTGCTCGAGAAGCTTCTCGCTGAACTGGGCACAGAGAACTCCGGCTTCACCTTGGACAATGTCATGATGGTAAAAAAAGCCTTAATCATGTTAAATGCATCTATACATTATCTTTTTTTTATAGTGATATTGACATCATTTACAATATACTGTAAATGATTTCATTCTGGAAGCCAGGAATGGCTGTGGTTGCTATTATGTGTTACCTGTTACCCACAGTTTTTTCAGTATAAATCTAAAGGATACCATACAATATAATAAAAGTTAAAGGGCCCATGTCATGCTTTTCCGGTTATTACCCGCCCCCTTGTGTGTTATGAAGGTTTTTATGCATGTAAACAGTCTGCAGAGTCAAAAACCAGAAAAGACCCATTCTCACAGCGTTATAAACCTTTTTCTTACTCAATATCAAGCCACACTTATTGTTTTTACTTCGGCTGTGAGTGTTTGTGTGTGCTCAGGATGAGTTTCGCTTGTTCTCGCTGTATCGCCGACCCGGAAACCTGTCCGCTCCTCGCAGCAGCTCACATCAGCGGCAAGCAGCAACGAGCCTCGCAACGTCCCGACCAATCAGAGCACACTGGGCTCACAGGGAGGGGGGGGCAGGAGCTCCAACAAGCCGTTTAGGACAGAGAGTGAATACCTGGTGAATACACATACTTTACAGAG
Source organism: Trematomus bernacchii (assembly GCF_902827165.1). Classification (NCBI taxonomy): domain Eukaryota; kingdom Metazoa; phylum Chordata; class Actinopteri; order Perciformes; family Nototheniidae; genus Trematomus; species Trematomus bernacchii. The sequence goes on along the minus strand of NW_022987727.1, from coordinate 15,568,001 downwards.
ATGCTGTATGAGAAACCAATGTGAGTTTGGAAAATTGCACAGTATAAATCTATTTTAGTATACCTCAACAATGGAATTATGATCAGTAGAAATGGCCATGACATGGGACCTTTAAATGGATATGTGTTCAAAGCTAAGGCCATTCGGCAAAACTTTATTTGGTTTGTCACTACTTCAAAAATAATGACTTATTATTGTTTATTCATTTAGTTTGTGTATTTGTATTTGTGACAGAACTAAACTAACTATCTCGTAATCTTGAGAAATCAAGGTTTTTATAGCCTCAGAAACCAAATTTAGAAAGGTTGACCCCCAACGTCTCATAAAGATAAAGCAAAGAAAGTTTCAATTTTATTGAGGTTAAAAAGAACTTCAACCATAGCAGCTATCAGCTGCCATACTCTGAGATTTTTTGGGACACTGTAACCTTTTGAAGGGATTTTAGATCTGTAAAATATGTTTAAAATGTCAACATAAGCATATAGTATTTATATATATATATATATGTGTCTTTTTCAGTTACGACTGTTTCCAATCTGAAAATAGCAATTACAACATATCCTCTATAACAAGATAACACATATTCTTTATAGAATTCCGTATAGTATAATGCCTGTATTATTCCACTTTAAAAGCAGGATTCCATCAAACTGTTTCCGTTACATTTGGCTCAGTAATTAAAGAGTGACTGTGTACTCCCTTCCGGGGTTTCTTCAGTTCACCCAAACAGGCTGTCAGTGAGCTCCAGTCAGCTGAGTCAATGTTGTCACCGTTGGCATCCGCTCTCGGTCCCCCTGCACTCGGTTTCCAGCAGTGACCTAATATCTACGTGCAAACTAACTGTTGACCAGTCTCCTCTGTTTTACGGCGGCTCCTCCACCCTTCCCCCCCTTCCCCTTCAGCCCTCCTCTTGACCCCTGCACATCTTTTATCAACAAGAGCAAATTGTTAGGTTTGTCCACCGAGTTTCTCCGGCTTCCCTGAAGACACACAGGTGGAATTGGATGGCCTGTGTTTGCATGTTTGTGCATGCTTGCTCTGCGCCTGTCCCTTTTGTGTTGGCTGTCTCCCTTGTTTGCCTGGGAAACATTTTCAGTCTGGAATTGAGACGTGACAGCCGGGCCGTGCCTTATTTAACAGCTTGGCTTCTTTTTTTCCTGCTGGTTGTCACATTGAAACATCTTGATGGGAAACATGTAAGATTTAGACTGAACACTGTTGCAATAATAACCGAGCAACAAGCAATGTGGCTTGTAATTTGAAAGTACAGAAAGTGTAAGGCAACTACTTAAGACATATGCTGACCCAATAACAGTGGCTATCCCTATCCTATCCTACAGCACCTCAATCAGGCATGTCTGCTTGAGAGTGGACAAAAAATAAGTTTCCCTGCAGAATAAAGATATACTACGTTGCTAGTGAGGGAGGACGAGCTAACAATTAAATCGTCCCTTCAAAATGTAACAACTATGTATGTACGTCTATACAAAGTTAACTCAAACAAACAGCCAGACTCTTGATAAATTATCCTTAAATCACAGGTTAATCCTCTGTATCTGCCTCTTTTAGCCTTCCACAGTGTTAGCTCGGCTATATTTTGAGCATTTTTCCTTTTCTCACCCTGCTGTTACCTGGGTGATCGTCTCCAAAGCGGGAGCCTGGGTGAATACAGAGGGCGATTGAATTTCCTGTAATTAAAATGAGAAGCGGAGGGCAGAGACAACAGAGAATAATGGCGAGCTGTCCCTGAGCCGGTTGAGCGAGGGACGGGTGGCCTTTATACACGGTTTACTTTCTGGATGTTAATGTTCTTCACTGGCTGGATTGCCATTGTGTTGCGGCCCTCTTCACACAGATTACGTCGCATATAGGACTCTTCCTACGTCATGATGCGAACCCCGCTCAAAGGACGTCTTCAGCAATGTAACGTGCATGAAGCTAGACTGTAAATATTGCTTTTTTTAACTTGGACTTTTATCTGTTAAAATAGCAAGCCCTGGGTATTTTTCCTTGCCTGCTTTGTTGCCCCAGCATACTGGAGGTGGGACAAAGAAAGGCAAGTTCTATTGTATAGCGCCTTTACAACACATGATACAACTCAAACTGCGTCACACAAGGCAAATAAATGAATAAGAATAACATTTGAAAACAGAATAAAGACATTATAATTCACATAAGTTCAAATAGAAACTGGTTCAATGCAGTTGAGTGGGTCCAACAATGTCCTCAAAGTTCAAGAACAATTTGAATTTTTTGTTGTAATAGTAACAAAGGTTGGACCACCTCATAGCACGTCATGTTTTACGAATAAAATTAGGTTATACAGGAAATCAGACAAAGAGATTACATGCACTGTGATAGTGGGATTACTGTTAGCATTTGGTATGTGAGTATAAAGGGAACTAGAGACAGCAATGTAATACTAAGAAGGTTGCTCAATAGGGCATGAAGTAAAATATTTGAGAGCCAGGTTTAAAATGGCCCGCATCTCAACATAATTTAAAGGGGACCTATCATGCAAAATGCACTTTTGTACGTCTTTTATACATGAATATGTGTCCCCGGTATTCCAGGGAACTCACCAAGTGTCAGAAAACACAACCCTCTCTATTTTCCTCCATACCCAAATCTCTAAAAAAGGGTCTGCAACGGATCTGATAAAAACTGATCCAGATTTGAACACTGTCCTGACGTCAGGACAGTGGCGCTACGGCTATTGGGCCAACTCCACCAATCAGGAGGAGACAGCCACGGCCATTGCCGTTCGAAAGCGCTGGAGACGCTGAAGTACATATGCCAGGCCTGTAGATGGTGCTGTTCTCACAGAATCTGCCCAGAGCTAGAAATTGTCAAATTGAACAAAATGAGGCATGGCTAAAATGCATGATCTGTTTGGTATTTTGAAGAAAAAAAAAGTATAAATATGCCTTATATGGTCCTACACTATATTCTTCAAATATAGCATGATAGGTCCACTTTAAATAATGGCTTTTAATTGCTCGAACTGGGAAGTTGATGTACTTCAAAGAAAATTAGCTGGTTTACAGACTTTCAAGATGTAAGTCAACGGGAAAAAGTATTTCTGTGTGCTTGATGGGCCTGTGAGTTGTAACTACACGGTTTGGCCACTATGTCAAATTTACTTCAAAGTCCGGTGCTGTTACTGTATCTAGTTTTGTTTTTTACATCCACATGTAAGCTATAGTCGGTCAGTAAACAGCAATCACACAGATCACATTATTTCCTTATCACCTTCAAGTGCATTTTACAAATAGTCTAATGTTGAGCCCCAGCAATCAACTTTCAGGTAAAAAATGTGTAGGAAATGTAGAATATATGGGGCACCGCTTTGCATTCCGCTGTTTTTACATGAATACAAGTACATTTTTCATACAACGTGAACGCAGTCCCAAAGGTTTTCATCTAAAAAAAATAAAAATGAAATCTCTGTTTTGAATAAGGGGTCACTGTTAAGCAGGTCAAACTAAAGCTGAACTGGCTGTACCATATGCTTAAAAGTACTATCCAGTCAATCAAAAATGTGTTCTCAATGTTTCCATGTTAATAGAAAGCCCTGTTTTCCCTTCTCAGTTCTGTACAGCAGCTTTGGAACACAATGCGTCAGCAGTACGAGAGCTGGCGGTGCGCATCATCTTGTCCATGTACCAGCAGCACAGAGCCGCTGTTCTCCGCTTCCTTCCACCCAACTCTGCTGCTGCGCGGAAGAACTTCCTCTTCAAAACCCTCTTTGAAGGCTTCGCCAAGATTGATGGGAAGCTGGTGGAGACTCAGGCAAGAAGTGTTTTTTTAAACAGCAGATTCATTTCTTTATTGATACTTAACAGCTACTTGATTTGCTAAAGAAAGAAATGGCTGAAATGTACTTTTTGTAGATTAACAAAATGTGTTCAGACAGTTTTTCAAACAGATTGCTGTCAGCGAGGAGCAGCTGGTAGATGGACAGTGAAACTGTCAGACATGGCAGATGGGAGCACTCTGCCGAGCTGGAAAGGGTTGAATTTTTTTTCAAGGAGACTGCATGACGTCACGTTTTTTTCTTTTTTCAAGGCAGTAAAAGAGTTTCATGTTGCACAGACAGCAAGCTGCCTCTGCTGCTTCCTCTGCCAAACACAGCACAGGCTGTCTGTCCTTCACTGGTTAAACATATTAGATCCATGCATGGTATTATTAAGATATCTATTTGCCATTTTTTCCCAATTTTTGTGTCTTTCTGTAAGGCTACAATAGCAAAAAACCTGTCTGACTAGTTTCTTTTGTCAAAATGTAGAAAGGATGTTAGCTGTCACCATAAACACAGCCAGTAAACAAGTCTCGCCTTTCAAGTTCATATGGTGCAATGATGCTTTACCGTAAAGTTTTTGACAGTGACCAAGTCTAATTTCTTACCGGCAGTACTGAAGACTTAACCACCCTATAACGTAATGGAGTTAACTGTCTGCCAAGCATTCAAGAACATAATTAAATGAAAGCTGGTAAAGTCTGTGATCTTGAAATTATCTTAACATAAATAAACAGAAGTAAGAAAAATGAAACTGACTCTATACTCACTTCTCCCTCAGACTTTGAAGAAGGGAGGTGGTCAGCAGGATGGACAAAAGGAGAAAGAGGAGATCCACTCCCTTCAGGAGCAGCTGGCTGCCTTGAAAGAGATCACAGTAGGTGGAGCTGTCATCAGACTGCACTTCTTGTAATGGCTACTAATTAGTATTTATGACTCCAGTAGAGTTTGAACTCACTTGGTGGTCAGAAACTCAATTATTCCTGTGAACAGATAACATCAGCAGTACATTAAATCCTCTTGAGAGTGTTATCTACAAAGGCCTGAAGTTGTGTTAAGCTTTTTTTCTGTGATAGGTACTTTTGGTAACTGTGGTCTCTGACTTCACTTTCTCCTTCTCCATCTGCTTGTAAAGGAGAGACGGGAGGAAAGCACCAAAGACGAAATTCCTGATGAAGAAGCTCCCAAAGTCGAATCCAAAAAAGCTGTCAAAACAAGTATGTAAACATTTTTAACTAGAAAGGAGCAGAGCAAAGGATTTCAGATCCTAAATCACATTAAATATATTATTCACTAGAGTAAAAACATCGTTAAATACTCAACACCAACAGGTCTGGATTAGATGTTTCAAAGCACAATGTTATTTTGCTTTAAGATATTGGTAGATAGAAAATTGTTAGTATAGAAATGCAAAACAAATCCAAATAATTTCCCATTTTCAAAAGGTATAAGCTTGTACATACTAGTATGTAAGGGCCCTTAAAGCATCTACTTTTGTTTCCAGTTGCCAAGCAACATTGCTCTTTAGAGTTTAACCACTTCAACTCCAAGTGTGGTGCTCTATAACAGAAACAAAAGCTCCATTTGTAGGCACTAACAATATCGTTTGCATGACTATGCCAGCCATCTCTACTATTAACCTATAGATCCACCACAATCAGCAAAAACGGAAACGAAGTATAAATAGATTTTGCTGCTCATAAGTGTAATTTCAATGACAAAAAAAATCTTGTTTTTAGCTAGTAGTTTAGTGTTGGTGATGTAGTAGGCCTTGGTTCCCCAGACTATTAGGCTGTTGTACAATTAAAACTACGTTACTAAGAAGCAAAGGCGAGGGTTTAATTGACATGTAAAAGCTTAAAAATTCACAAGTGGGGAATTTACTGGCATTTTTTTATGCTGTAATACAAAATGTTAAACCAAAGACTATATTTAAAGAGCCAAACCACAATTAAAAGAAAACCCTTTGACTTTGAGATCAGGAAAAAGGGAAACGACGAAGTAATAACTAATTTTGGGATTAAGGAATTATTCGTGCAGTCACCCGTCCATCATATTTTCAAAGCTTAACATGAGGGTTCTATCAAAGCGAAACATACAGATCTCTTTTAACAAAATGATACACGTTACTACTCTGAAATCAGTCAATCCCATTTTTGAGTGCTGGATTTCTTTGGTCTGATGCTTTAACGAGGGGCCCTCGATATCTAATACTATCTTCTTAATTTCCAGCTGTCACAAAAGTGCCGCAAAACAAGGAATCAGACAGTATTGATGTCCAACAATCTATCAACTACCTGGACAAGTAAGTGACTCATAATTCAATGGAGACCTTAAAACAAATCACGGAAATCATAGAAAGATGCAAAAACTGATTTTACAGGTTAAGTGATTTCACAGGCAATCTATTTTTCTAGCTCAGGTGTTTCATTTAGTGTAATATTTATGGCAGCAACAAATAGTCTGAACTGCAACCTGGTCTTATATTTCAGCCTGTGTATATTCTGCGGTAAAAAGGACGAGTCCTTCACAGAGGATGGATTGGACCTTCATTACTGGAAACACTGTCCGATGCTGAGACGCTGCGATGAATGTAGACAGGTAAGATAATACATACAATACGATACGATATGATATACTTTATTGTCCCCGTAAGGACATTTGTTCTGGAGTTCCGCATACATGTACATATACAAACATAATAAACATTAAAATACATACAAATATCATCACTCATGCACCGTTTGCACAAACACAATACACAGATGCACATACTGACAATGGCGACCTTTTGCACAACCCTCATGGCCAACATTTAAAAGTATATAACATTAGATGTGAGTGTTAAGAAGCTTAATGGACATAGGCAGGAATGAGTGCTTATAGCAATTTGTTGTGGCTGTCTAAGATAATAAGATACGATTTACTTTATTAATCCCAATTTGGGAAATTGTTTTGTTGCAGCAGCATAAAACTAAACAAGGCATTGCACATAATAACAAATTAAAAGAGTAGAAATAAACAATTCAAAAATATAAACATCTCTAAATAGAAATAGAAATAAACCAGCATTAGAGAGTAAGAAAATATACAGATGACCGTGAAGATAAAAAATCTATAAACTGTCTGACAAATAAAAACACTATTGAAGGGCCAATTAAATTATTAAAATGAGGTACACTGGAACGTTTTTAAAACTTTTGGCATGTATTTAGTCGTCTTGAAAGAAGGACTCTGTTCATTAAGCAGCTCAGTAACAAATCATTGTGTCCATAGGTAGTTGAGATAGCCAGCCTCACAGAGCACCTGCTGGGTGAATGTGAAAGCAGGTCCAGGTTCAGCCAGTGCCCGCGCTGCTCTGAGGCCGTGGCCCCCGAAGATCTCACTCGCCACGTCCAGGGTCCCGCCTGCAATGGTGAGTTCTCAGTCTCACTCTTTCAATTTCTCAACCTTCCTATGTATGATTGAATGATTGAATTTAATTGTGTATTAATTTGTTTTTAATACATCGTTGTCTTTGTTATTTTTATTGGGGGAGGCATGTTAGTTTGACATGCACACTAGCCCATCAGGACAACCAGGATTTGTAGTTTTCTTTGATGAAAAAAAGGGTAACTCTATATGAGGATGAAAATGGCTTCATCAAAGCTACTAGATAAAACCCAAATAACTAAATAACTAAACAAATATGGCTTAACTGTGGCAATGGGCAACAGTCTCTGCCAGAATAAGTTGCAACTTTATAAACATATATATTAAGAACAATATTTAATGGAACCATTAATCGTTAAACAGAAAAAGGTGTCATATTGTCTTCCCAAAAGCTATGGTCAGCAGTCATAGGCCCCATTTACACGGGAACGCAAACAAAAATGAACCAAATTCGATATCAAAAAAGTCTTCCGTTCACACGCAATCGGCTCAATTAACGTGTCCGTTCACACGAGACCGCTCGACCCGCTGGAGACGCTGTAGTACATATGCCGGGCCTGTAAGTAGCGCTGTACTTCTGCCACAAAATACACCAAAAGCAGTTAAAAATTAGAAAAGTGCCGGTCAAAGGTCTTCTTTGTTATTTATTGAGCTTTAAAACAAATTAATAACGACTCTTTATAATAATATAAGAATAATACATGGAGCCTCTCTTTTCCTCCTCCTCTCCTGCGTGTCTCCGCAGCAGCTGATCTCTGATCTCTCTCTCCTGTCCGATTAGACTTCACTCGCGTTTATGTCCATATCGATCAAATCTAGCTGGAGGCTCCTGCTGGGTGCACTGTAGCAGATACAATCGTTCCCGTGTAAACAGCGCCATAGTCAAATTTTTACCTAGCAAACACAGAAGAAATACCACCCTTTTTTGAAGGTCACTTCACCAATTTGCACCAATTTAACATATTTGTGTTTTCCCAAAAAGTTGGTTTAAGAATTTGCAAATTTAGAATCTAGTAACATTAACAAAAGCAAAAGTCTGGGACAAAGGGCTGAATTCAATGCAGTGACATTACAGATGGTGTTAACATCATATAGTTCCTCAATTTCAAGAGGCTGAGTTTATAATACAACATCTATAATAAATGTATCATATCGAAATATTTAGGCCAGAAAATGACAGCGTGAAGCAGTAACCTAGTATTTTTACTTGCAACGCTCTGTCAAGCCTGTACCGTAGCCAGCTGCACATCTTGCTTGTTTTTTTTTAGGGGGGGGAGAGAAACACATGCTCAGTTCAACTGAGGACAGGTCAGTGGCTAGCCCTTTCTAAAAGAGCCTACAGTTTGGCCTAAAAAATATTTCAAATCCTTAAAAAAGTATATTAGAGTCTTAAGATCATTGAAGCTAGAGGCTATTTAACCGCTAACATGCTACTGCCACTGTAGCCTGTCAAGTTAGCTGGCTTGGTAACTGTTAGTTAGCCCAGTCGCTAGCCGTACACTAAGTTTAGGTTATACAAGAGAGGTTTTTAAAAATGTGACTACTATCATAGGACTGAATGCAAGCAATTGCTCTATTTTGAAGCAGTTTAAATCAGAGTTATATAAAACTCATTATGTAAATGTTGGCCCAGATAATATGAAAACGTCCTCCTTCGTTGACCCTTTGGCTCTCAGTTCCCTAAAAAGGTAAGCTCTGTCAAGACGCTTTAATATTCAACTCATCTCACAAATTCACGTGATCTTAATAATTCCACTCAAATGAATCGATTTCAACAAATTCTGGTTTGACCTGCACTTGGTTTATTTATTTGGTTTAACTTTATAAATAGTCATACTCTGGCATACAGCACATCTGTGGTCACAATACATCGCTTATAAGACATAAAAAATGTGCTTTATGTTTATTTTGCTGCACATAGCCTTTAATAAATCAAAAGTCTGTACTTATCCATAGTGTTGGTTGGTTTCAGTACATTTTCTGTAAACTACCAGCCAGTATTTACCATCTGAAAGCTGAGGTCAGCTTTAGGTTATTTTGGTGGTTTGGTTCCTGCTGGAAGGTGTAGTTTACTGACATCTGTACCAACTCACCTTAAGAAACAGGGCCTACTGTGGCAAAACGTACATGTCTGTGACCGACTATATGTCTCCACAGATAATTGACACAATTATTAAGTTTGTTTTACCATAACCTTCAAGTCTCTCTTACCCCTGTTAGGTTGGGTTCCCATTGGGTGAAATTTGAATTGTGAGATAGGGTTGGCTTGCATTCCCATTCCTTAAAGTAGTATTGTAGTTAAAGATTTTCTCCTTCAGTGGTGTTATTTCATCATTCTGGCTGGTGTGTTTAGGGTAGCTTTTGTGTAATGGTATACAACAGGTGGGTTAAAGGTGTTGTGTTTCTTTTTCAGCCCCCATCTCGGGTAAAGGCTCCAACCACTGTCCTTTGTGTCATAACAACTTCATTCCTGGAGAGAAGGTAAGATTCTTTAGATTTCACCAGGAAACACTCGGTGTCACTTACATCTCTGTTCTATATTTCCTTTGTGAAGCAATGATGGGCTTAAAGACAATTATAAACTGAAGTATAGCATGTGTTGTTAGCAACAAATAGGTGTTAGGTGGAACAGGTGTGTCCCTTCACTGAACCAAAAATGTGAATTTTGCATGACAGTTATGCTTTGCCATTTTCTGCTAGATAATGATGGGGTAACCCCAGTTGAGATTAAAGGAGTACTTCACCCACCAAATAATAATTTGTAATGAGTTACTCACCCCATGTTATCTTGAATTTGTGTAGAAATCTGAACCGAAAATCCAAGAACATAAAAAAATCGTAATAAATCCAAATTAATGGGAGACATGTTTATTAATTGCAGAACTATATTAAAACATTCGATGTTAACAAACTCATGCGCTACTTGTATTCTGGTTGGTATTGCTTTTGTTAAGCGCGGCCACCATTTACTTCAATTCCTCACAAGTTTTTGGATTCTCTGTTCACTGTGAAACGCACGAGAAAAACACGTTTTCTTCAAGAATTCAAGGTTACACAGTGACTAATTGATAATCAAGTGCTGATTTTGGGTTTGAAGTTTTTGCTTCTTGGTTTTTCACATCATTTTGGCCTGAACTTCACTCAAGGAGCTTTTCCATTTTCCCTCTTTTATATCAACACTGAAATTCTAAAAAGCATCTAATATTAGGCTTGAGGAGCAAACAGGTGTTGAGGTAAAACACTGCTATTGTTGGCCTCTAAAGACTTCAAAGGGGGCAGAGCCTTTGTTCTTAATGGGCTGTTTCATTTGTCCAAAGATCAGGTAGATACCATCACATTCTTCACATTCCTATTAGGTTGAGAGGAAGTCAGAAAGACAAAAATAATCCTGATAAATTATTGACATATTTGTATTTTTGATAGCCATGCTTTCCTTAAATATTTTTGTGTATATTTTTTGTATATTTTGGTGCTTGGGGATAATGCAGTTATTTTGGTACAAATAAAAAAAGTGAATTGTTATATTGTTGAAAACTTGGAAAAGTTCAGGTTTCCTTTGGGTTTCCTGCTTATGCGACTTGCTGCTTTGTATAATGTGGGCAATGTTTGATCTGTAACAGGAAAAGTTTATACATATTTACTGGAAATCTTATTTAAATATTAAACAACTGATAGTACGAATCAACAAGGAAATGGGATAAAAAAAGTATTAACTCAAGCGATAGTAGCATACACTGAATGTAACCTCAAGGTTAATTATTACAAAACAGTTAATGAGTTTGCTCTTATTTTAAGTTAGTAAACAGTGCTCGTATGTCATAAGCCTTGGTGTTGCTCATCCATTAAGAACCCTTGTTGTATGTTCACTTTTTGTGTGATAGAGAAGTTTACAATGGATATTAAGTGCACAAGTTTCTCTGCCTCACTAAAAGATGTAACAACAGTGCGGCCTTTCATTTGTCTTCTATTACGTTTGTGTCATCTGGGAAGCTCATGAATCATGCAGTGTGTCTTTGAAGGAGGCACAAGAGCTACAGGTATTAGTCTGACCAACAGCACCTGCCCTGTCCTGACCTCGCCTGTCCTTGTTTCCAGCAGCACTTTGGAAATTAAACCTCTGGACAAACCTCTATTATAAGAAGTCCAAATTGGTAGATAAAACCTCAGACTTCAGTTAGACATGTCCAGGTCTTGTAAGACAAGTGTAATCCATTCAGTGTTAATGATCTCTTTAAATCAATTTTGAAGACCAAAATATTGTTCAAATTATGCAAAGTCTCTGCCTACATTGGTGACGAACACAACAAATACCAATAGTATACTAATTGGAGACCCTGTAATTGGTATGAGTACGCCTGTTTAGATTAGCTTGATAGGTTGATATTTATTACTTAATACTTATTTATACTCTTGAATATATGGTACATTTATTATCTGCCTTGAAAAAGTGTGCCCGATAAACTATCAAGTAACTAGAAGGGCACTCGTATAAATACCTCCACCAAGGTTTAATTTCCTAACTCGCAATGTTAACAAATAATAAAATACGCGTATCCGCACTGTGATCCGGATCCACCTCAAACTGTAATGGGTTCTTCCTTGGCCCATACACCCTTTACTGAAAGGATATGTAGTTTATTTCCGTAATCCTGCTGACAAACAGAGAAACCAACAAACTAAACCAAAAACATAACCTAAAAGTAAAAATGATCTGTTGACAATAATCTCTTTCCACAAAAATGGGTTTGGAATGAATCTGAAATGGCAGAAGCACTATAAGAAGTAGACATCAGTGATGTCATCGCAGGTGCGTTCGTATTGCCAGCTGATTGGAAACATCTGGTGAAACGTACTGATTGGGGGTGTGGCCAGATGTAAATCATGCTTAAAGGTCTATACAAATACAGTATATTTGATTTAGAGTGAAATCTGCCTATTTCACAGCAGACAATTCCAGTTGGAGCCATGGAAAACATTGCCATTGCCACAAAACATGCAGCCTTAATTAATTATATTAATCACACCTGTGTTGTTGCTGTTGTGACACACAGTGTCCGCAGTGAAAAATGCTTATTGTCCTTTGTTACTGTGATTAGTATAACTGTGGGTCAACGTCAACATTTTGGGGAAAAATACGTAATTAATGAACAAAAGTGATCATTATACAACATGGTGGCAGTTTTAAGTCAGTTACCGTTAAACCATTTTATTGGTGTCCAAGTGGGATAAGTAATAAGCAATTTGAGTTTATGCCAAATGAAAAGTGACTTATTATTCAATTCTAGTTGCATTTTGTATTCAAAATCTGATTGACTTTGAAAACCTCTCACACCATTAAAAACAAATAAAGAAAAAACTCACAGAAAGTCACACTCAGTGCCAGAGTTGTGCGTATGCAGCCAATGAAAGGCTTTAGTGTTAGTGGGAGGGAGGGCAGCCATTGGGGTCTTGACTGGGCCCACAGTCACATGTTGCTGTCCCGATCGAGAAAGTACCTGGGAGAGGAACGAAATCACTGAGCTACTTTTGTCCCTGTTCCAGGCCTGGAAGGCTCACCTCATGGGCAGGGAGGGCTGCAAACAAAACTCACGCAGGACTGCGGTGTCCCAGAGAACCCAGCCAGCACAAGGTAAAGCATTCATAACACCCCCTGCGTACACCCACCTCCCTAACGCTCAATGTGAACGCTATACAGAGTGCCCATGCTTGTTGGTAAAAATGTCATGTTACAGCTTTTCCACTATGATTTCCTGCCACAAAGCACAGAATGAAGCACATACAAATAGTGACAGGTTTAATATGAAAACTAGTGTAGTGGGTGTTCCTCTTTGATTGATATTTTCAAATTGTTAATGTGTTAATGATCGAAACATCGAGTGGCTTTTTGTACAGTTGTATGAGGCCCAATGCACATTATTTTTGAAAGCAACGTCTCATTACAATAATAACCACCTTGATGCCAGAGTGACAGTTGGGCTTAAAAAACCACCCACAGTAGAGAACCACTGCAGAATATATTTAAGTTAACCCTAACCCTACGATTTAAGGTGTGTAACATGTGAAACCCAATTTAATGTACTATTTATGGTTTCAGCAGTAACTATTTAGTGTATTTGCATTCCGTAGTTTGCTTCTCTATATAGTATTCATTACTGGTGAAGTACTTGACCCAAGGTTTACAGGAAATGATGTGTGCACTTACTCGACATGATGCAGGAGACTAAAGCCCATGGGTAGAGTTACCGTTGGGAAACATTTATTTTTGTTCTCTTTTTATTACAACAACATGTGCCTTGAATCCCCATGATTTTTTCATCTTCACAGATTCACTATTTCACAGCAGACATTTTGACTTTAACCAAAGCATAGGTGTTACCAGTGATGGAAGAAGTACTTATATCCTTTACTTAAAGTAGAAATACCATAGTCGCAAAGTACTCCTAAATTAAAGTCCTGAATTCAAAAAGGTAAAAGCCCAGAAGTATTAAACTTTTTTTTTTAAATTATCATTAATAGAGAATATGATTTTTTTTGAAGATCATATGTAAGAACAATTTAATCTTGTATTATTAGCCAGTTTTAGATGTGAATTTCAGCTAGTTTGAATACTACTGTGAAAATGAATAGTGCCTTAATACCTCATCATATAAGCTTTAGCTATAATGTTTTTATGTGTTTACTATACTAACTATATAGAACAACATAAAATGGAAACACTCAAGGAAAGTAAAAGTATGTCATAATTGTACATAGGTACAGTACTTAAGCAATTGTACTTAGTTACATTACGTGACAGGTGTTGCTAATTACACTAATGACGGCTTTTTAATCGTATCTTAATTGCAAACAGGCGTCATTACTATCATTATTTACACCTGTGCTTTACCTAATATGACGAGTCAAAATGTCTTCAGTTAAAAGTGCTCATCTTCTGTTGCCTATGTAAAAGAGTAGAAGCTTTCATGGTGTCATTTTTTGCCCCCAGTGGTGGCTTTACATGCCATAGTGAAGTGAATTCTGCAAGCTGTATTAATTAAATAGACCAGCCGTAACCACAGGCAACTGGCATTGCTGCCATATCAACAGAAATATTTAAGAGTATAACTTTAAGCAAGTTCGATGACAATGGGTAGGACCCAGACTAGGTCAGAAGAGCAGGAGGGCAGTTCCTGGAGCATGACCCTTAACATCAGGGGTGCCATGAGGCACCATAATGAGCCCCCTGACATACGGATACTGAAAACGTTTCAAAAAAGTTAATCCAATTATCCATTGACTGATTTGATACTGCATGAAAGGTGATATTCCAAATGGATAATGGCTTACAAGTTAACTTTTTCAGGGATTTTCCCTGGAAATAGTTTGTAAAAGGTGGTAAGCCACTCAGATCGTGACACATCTTGTACATGTTATTTCCTTTCTGCTGTTTACACTATGCAGCTAATATACAATAAATATCTTGTTCAATACAAATCTTTTAAAAAGTAAATTATTTCCGTCATTCTATAAATTGAACACAAAAAGTACAAATGCAGAAATATGTAGTTGCGTTTAAAAGTTTACTTACTCCGTTTTAACTATCAAAAATAAATCGGACAGTCCAACATTTGAGGCACTTGCAATGCTCGATAGTAAAGTAAATGCAAAGAAACAATATATTGCATCAGGGTTGGTGTGAAGGTATATAACCACAATCTGCTGATGTCATGAATCCTTCCTGTTTATACATACATCACAGCTAATGCAGTCTGCTGTGTTTAGTGGTAAATAGAACAGAGGAACAAAGGAGCATTCATATAGAGGAACCCCCCTCTTTATGGATGTTCCTTTACAGGTTTACTGTACAGATATGTGTTGTGTGTGTCCAGGCAGGCCTGGTGGTGGAGCCAAGATGAAGCATGCGTGGTCGGTAGGGGCCAGAGGCAGAGCCATGGGCAGAGGCAGCCGGATCCCAGCACTGGCACCAATGGCCAGAGGAAGTACACCAGGGAAGCACTGACACTGGAGCACCCTGGGGAGGCCCCCAGCAGCAACACACAGCCCTGTAGGAAACTACTCAAACATTTCCTGCTCCCATGATAGCTTTCACATCTTTTGACCAAAATTACAGCATGTCGTTCGCTGTATTTGCTCTGTTTCCAGTCCTACTTAGGATTAGGGTTAGGGTTAGTCCACCTGGAATCACCATCATAAGACCTGTTATTTTGTCTACACGTCATCCCCTAGCGTCACACACCTGTCGGGCTAGTAAACATGTGCAGACTGCGTTCTGTTTGCCGATATCACCTTACAGGTTGTTTTTTTTGGGTCTAATTTTGTTCAAACTGCTGACTGGTTGGGAGCCAACCCCAGTTGGAAATGATACAACTAGAAGGCGTCACCCGTTACTCTGGTATTGTACTTGCTTTAAGTTTCTTGATGACTCATAAGAGACAGATACAACAAAATATCTTGACATTTTGTGCCTAATGGCATCTCGGGGCTGACATAACCCTGATGACTCACTGTGACATCTTCAGGGTTATTCATTTTTGAGTTAGTTAACTAACCGTTCTTCACAAGCTATCCAATGCCGCTATAAAGGAAAACATTTTATTGTGAAAATAGTCAAAATGGGCACAAAAAGAACAAAATCAGCATTGAATTTTAAATTATATTTGGACCACAAACGTTAATCAGTGTAGTAATGCTACATATGTAGTACATCTTGACAGGGCACAGTGACAGTAAATGATACTTAAAACACGCCTCTCCGTGAAGCAGTAATGTGAGAAGACGAGGAATAAAAACGTTCCTCCCTTGGCAACACGTCAGAATCCTCCCTGACAACCTGAGTGCAGCTTTACTGTGAGCTTTGTACTTACATTTTCACTTATTGACGTGTATATCGAAAGAATAATATGAAATAGCACTTTGCCAAAGGGATGGTACTGAATCTTCAGTACAGGTTGAACTTAATTTATTATTCCTGTTTAATTCCTACTGACAATCTTAAGTAGATAGCACAATTTAATATGCTGTACTAGTTGAGTAAGAGACTAAGTAGAGCTTTTAACGTAACAGAATTATTAAAAAGGAAAACACACAATGGACATGAATGTACAGTCAATAGTAGAATCTGTGTAGCAGCTCTTTTTAGTGTATTTTTGCTAATTTTACCCACAAACTCAACATTTAAACAGCTTATATTGTACCGCACAGTGTTATGACGATGGTGATTGTAATATGTCTGTGTTAATCCTCAGCCAAGAATAACTAACACAGAAACTTCGGTAAAACAGTCCAAGGTGTCTTTGAAAGATTGTATTACGAGCAGGGGAAGTTCTTCATTAATGTGTGTGATTAGACTTACTGTTAAATAAGTTATAGGTATAAGAAAGTTTATTTTTGATTTCCTAATCCATCACATTGGCTTTTATATGTTTCTGTATTGAGGACTTTTGCAACAGTGGATATTTTTGATGTGCTTTTATGTGCATAGTCATTGTTTTATGAATAATTATGGCATGAAATGGCAATTTCTTTCTGCAAAGTATCTGTATTTGTTTAAATAAAGCTACATTTAGCATAACATTGCAGATTTGGTTTCACTTGACAAAACATTTCTGACACTATTGTACATTTGAAATCCAAATTTCCCCCCAGATAATCAGCATTTTCATGTGCTGCTCAGAAATGATGCAACAACCATTCTGTATTTACAGAGTTGACAGATAGTCCCAGTTTTATTTACATTATCATACACAAATCTACAGTATTACAGCCCTTTTAGTTTCTTTGGTTTTTGACCTGCCTCAGCTAATCATATACACATCATTGACCCTTAGAAAATACCATAAAAAGGTGGAATAAAACAATATATTAACTTAAAATAATCAAATAATTTCATTTTTTTTTTTTTTACAATTTCAGCCCCCTTCCACATCATAAATCAACTTGGAATGCAATTGTTGTGTGCTTTGAGTCCATAAATTCACACTGAAATTAGAAATTGACAATAGAATTAGCATTTTTAGTCACAGGAACACAAGGAAGTAAGAAGTCCAGTCTTATTTATGCCTGCACAAACACGCACTAAAACCATTACAACCATGTCTCCCAGCATCAATGTTAGATCTCACATTAAAACTATAGAATGATCCTGAAATGGCACCAAGAATGAGAAGGAAAAAAAACGTTCCAAGGATGCGTGCGCACTGTCGAGTTTTGGTTAGTGGTTTAAAAAAAATGCTATTGGATTGCGTCAGAACAATATGCGAAATTAAAAAAAAGGATGACAACTTGTATGTTTGCCCCCCTTCCTGAACATGACTCAGCAGATTCAGTATGGACGTGTAAAGATCATCATGATCATTAAAAACAACGCAATTCTCCCGTGTATTCAGTTCAGTTTGGGTGAATTAGTTTACTTCATATAGGCTACATTTTCAGTTATATTGACACTTTACGCGCGCACACGAGCCCCTCGCTGTGCACCACGTTCCACATCCTGAGCAGCTCCTGCACGCTCAGTTTGTGCACCACGATGAGGTTTTTGTAAAAGCACGGCTCGCTGTTCATGGAGCTCACCTTGCGCCTGGTGATGCCGAATGTCCTGAAGCCCGGGTGCATCTCCGGGACCAAGTGCAGCTTCTGCAGGCACATGCCCAAAAACACATCGTCAATGGGGTACAACTCCAGGTCCTCGGAGACCACGAAGAGCCTCCTGGCCAGCTTGGAGGACATGAGGAACCCTCCGCCTCCAACATAAGGTGGATATGGCTTATCATACAGCTCTCTGGGGATGTAGTATTTACTCTGCCGGTTTCGGATGGGGATCGCCTTGGAGATGGTGTCCCCCACGAACAAATTGGCCTCTTTGTGATCCTCCACCTTGAAGTCGATGAGCTGCACCAAGTTCTGCGTGTTCACGAACACGTCGTCATCTCCTTTGAATATAAACTGCACATCGGAGCAGTAGATGTCGAACCATTTGAGGAAGTTGACCTCCTTCAGGGTCAAATTAAAGAAGGTGTCCATGAAGTCCCACTGCAGGATGTCCCCGTAGATCCTGTCCTCGTACTCGATCAGTTTCTGGAGGTTCTTAGTGTCCTTCCCAGTCGTTGGGCTCCCCAGAAGAAATAACGTTTTGATTCTCTTCCCATCCACAGTGTGTTCCTTTCCCCATGTTTTACGCACAGCCTCCCGGCGATCGTGCTGCTCGATGACGGATTTAATCACCATAAGGATGTGCGCCTCTCCACGCGCGCACTTCTCCGGGTGGTTGATGAGCATGGGGAAGTACCTGCAGTGTCTGTGCAGGACAAACTGGTGGAACCTCGGGTCCAAACGCTTGAACCAGTCCTGCGTCCGCACCGACGCGTCCTCGCTGCAGTTGAGAACCTGCGCGTCCCAGGAAGCCGGGGTCTTGTTGGAGACCCGCTGCGCGTCCACTGTGTTGCTAAGCACCGGCAAATCCGAGCTCCCCAAACTGTTTTTTACGATCCTTTTCTTGTAGGAAAAACAATCGGGGCCACACCACGGCGTGTCCCTGACATGTTTTAATCCCACTGCGTCCTTCTCTGCCACTTTCAGCTTGTGGATCATGAGGAAAGAGGCGAAGACGAGGGACAGGCTGAGCAGAGGCTTCAGCAGACCCACGCGCTTCCTCCGGAAAAAATGATCCATGGCTCTCACTGCGGCGCCCACTGATCCTCAGATGCTGGATGTGTTGCCTTCATAGTGTTTCACAACTTTTGATTTCCATCCATCACCGCCGCCGCTGGGCATTTTGAGCCATCAGAGGTTGTTTCCTTCGGCTACGGGCTACCTGACACTGAAGGGGCCCCGGGGCCACGTCTGCCCACGACGGCGCTCTATGGAGTCACACATCGCCTCTCTGGGAAATGATGCACTACATGTCCTCAGGCTCCTTCCCTGCACTCTGTCTTAGAATGACTGCTGCAGGATACACTTCTCTCTCCTCTGTCTCTCCCTCTCTCCCTGTCTCTCTCTCCTCCCCCAATGATCCTCACTGATCTGGGACCAGCAGGTTTCCCATTTCTCACACACACCAGGTGTCCAGCAAGTAATAGTTAGTGCTTTTAAACAATGTAAGCTACACCATGATTATAAATTAATCTCTAAGATCTGCATACACAAAACAATACACTTTATCAAATGTAATTGATTGATATGAAAATATAATTAGGGAGGACAAAGTAAGTTAATAAAAGAAAAACATGCAGATCAAAAAAGTAGTACGTTATTTTCAACGCACATCTAAAGAAACATTTTAATAATGCATTTAAAGATCCTGAACATTTTGGGAAACTGTACCAAAATACTAGTCAAGGGCGTAAAGTACTAAAGGTGCACTTATGAGTGTATAATTTGGGCGGTGGTGGCGAAGTCCATAGGGACTTGGCTTGGCAACTGGAAGGTCACCAGTTCATGTCCCGGAAAGACCAAGTGCACCCCGGGCCCCGTACATAATGGCAGCCCACTGCTCCTAACACTAGGATGGGTCAAATGCAGAGAAACAGTTTTGTTACATAGTACCTGTACTACGTGATGACAATAAGTTGAATCTTCTTCAATCTTCAATAATTTGGCTATGAGGAAGTAGCAATAGTAAGCTGGGTAAATATGTGCTTTAATTGTTCCTTATAATTTCAAAAAACAACATATTTAAAGGCATGAGAAAAGCAGAAGTGAATATAGTTTCTTAGAAATTGATTCACGCAAGTTAGTGTCAACATCCTTTCTTAATAAGCTATTTGTTGAACAGGCTACTTTTCATCGCCTTATTTGTTAACAGGCCAAGTTACATACTTGTGCACATGGAGGACAAATGTCTTTATGTATTCCTTCCCCATATGACGTTAGGCTAGAGCATGTAAAACATGATTTTCTTGTTGAACAGCAGTTTTACATGAATCATCAGGCGGAAACGCAGGAAAATGTAACTAATATAGTTGGTATGATAAATATGCAAAAGAGATTGTGTCAATACAAAGAGGTTTATTTGTGTGTTATTGGAAGGGACAAATTGCCAGAAACTTAGAATGTATGTAAAGCTAGTCTTTTGGTTAAAATAAGTGGCTAACCAGTTTTTGAAACCAATTTTCAAATGATATATTTATCCTTAGTTGTGGTATGTATCAAAGTACATTTACTCAAGTATTGTACAATTTCGAGATACTTGTACTCCACTATTTCTATTGTAGCCAATGCTACTTTACTCCACTACAATTTTGGTTCACACTAGAAATATTTTATATTTAATTTTTTTTTACATTTTGAAAAAAAAAAAAAAATAGAAATGCATGCGGGTCATTTTTGACCCACTTATGGAAGCTTGGGGTAGTAATACAAAAACTACAATTTCTTAAAATGTAAATTTAAAATTTGAATAGCATGATATCCAAAACATGTTTTTTGAGGAATAGCTGGAATATGAAATGATAACAAAATGTAATTACAAAGATACTTCAAGAATACCACCTCACCGGGTCCAAAAAGACCCACTTATGGAAGCTTGGGGTAGTAATACAAAAACTACAATTTCTTAAAATGTATAAAATGTCAATTTAAAATGTGAATGGCATGATATCCAAAACATGTTTTTTGAGGAATAGCTGGAATATGAAATGATAACAAAATGTAATTACAAAGATACTTCAAGAATACCACCTCACCGGGTCCAAAAAGACCCACTTATGGAAGCTTGGGGTAGTAATACAAAAACTACAATTTCTTAAAATGTATAAAATGTCAATTTAAAATGTGAATGGCATGATATCCAAAACATGTTTTTTGAGGAATAGCTGGAATATGAAATGATAACAAAATGTAATTACAAAGATACTCTAAGAAAACCACCTCACCGGGTCAAAAAAGTCCCACTTATGCATCTAAGGGTTAATACATATACCTGGTGTTCCTCGACAGCATATTTTAACTCTACTGCATCACATGTCTTGAAGAGGGTATCATTAGAATCACTCTCGCGCCCTCTGGTGGCCATTTGGTGGAATAACACTTAGTTGGTGTCACCTCACATGACCCGGTTTAATGTAGCCTGTAGATACCTTCCAGATACCCCCATAGACTGGCGACTCTGACCTCCGAGTGAACCATAGCAGCTTCCAGGCAGCTTCAGACGTGAAGGGGTAGGGGACAGGGCAGGAGATATTAGGTAGAATTCTAATAAGAACAGGACTATGAGAGATATCCGACATGCTGGACACTGGAGCAGTTAGCGGAAGATGGCAGCACTGAGGATGTAAGCTACATTTTAAAAATCACAGAAGAAAAAGAAGACCGTCCGGGGCAGAGCACGAGCACAGGCGTAGACGCCACATAACATATCAACACCATCGAGTAGACTCATCACACACACCATCATTTTTGGCTATCCGAAACCAGTTTTTTTTAATATATTAATAACAAACAGCAAATTCGAATCTTTAATATTGGATTTGCTGAACAACAGAAGCATTACGCCGGCAAAATATGCAAAAGGTAGGTGTAAAGAGAAGCTCCTGGTGTAATAGTCTCTGGTATGTTAGCTCTTATCTTTAATGCTAGCCTTATTAGCTTGCAGCTGACATATTGAGATTAAGTATCCGACTCTTTGCAAGCTATGTTGATGTGTTAGCTTATCTGTGTCTTTCTATCTCCAGACAGACGTTTACGTCGTTCTCGTGACCTGAGACTGAACTTAACCTTACATAACCTATTTATCTTTCACCGTGATTGTTGGTTTACCGACAATGCGCATGGCATTGAATTCCCAAAACACAGTGACATTACTGTAGAAACTGTACTGTCCTAACAGTTATTTAACGCAACAGTAGGAACTGTTTTAAAGTCAAATTTAGTTAGGCTTTGCTCTGGCACGCCTTAAATAAGGAAATGTAACGTCAGTAGATTACAATTCAGAGTATGCTGGAGGTTTTGAGTCATGATAATGCCAACAGTTTTGGGAGGACTCTGGGTAGCGGAGGAACAGGGACGTAGCTCAGCAGAGCCCCCGTGGGTTTAAGCATATCACGTATACACTTTAAATAGAAAATAGGAAAGTGTTGCTTTTCCCCCTGAAACGATAGTTCCATTAAATGCAAAACCTGACTTCATTCGCTCAAATGTGTAATTTTTAAAGCCATTAACAGGTAGAGACGTTATATTTAGAAAATGTACTCTTGTCTGCTAACCCCCCCCCACTCCTTTTTTTCACATTTACACCAAAAACGTCTGAAGTTAAAACAGCATGTCTTTCCCACATCTACACTTAAAATGAAAATGATTCATGTGACCATTTGTAGTCTTCTACTGGAAGCATTACTTCCTAGCACAGCGCTAGCTAAAACCTTGCATCAACTCAAACCACATGACAGTGATTATCCTAGGCAGACGTTTCGATTCGAAGGCACACCATGTGCAGGTGAGCCAGCTTATCCGTTAGCTGTTATGCACCTTAAACTGTTGAATTCTTCCAAACTCTTGATGTTCTTTTAAAACCTGGCTCCTTTTGAAACAAGAGAAAAAGCCCACTAATAAAAAGGTAATCCACCAAAGGGCTACGTTTGGACCGTTACTTAACGTGTGATGTCTCTAAAGCTAAGGAAGCTTTTATCTTAATATTCTCCCTGATGATTGACATTAGGGTTTATTTTTTAACTGGTTGCTATATATTTAAGTATTGCCAAAAGGGATGAAACAAAACCACATTATGCTGATTTGCAGATGCCCGGTCAACTTGACAGCTTGAAGCCCAGAAAGAGGAAGAGCAGCTCCAGAAAGGTTTGTGTTAACATGTATCGGCGAGAGCAGACTCTATAAAGAACAGATACAGACAGCAGTTATCTTTATATTGCTTTCTTCAAACTACTTGGAAATGGACCATGTTTGACAAACTGAACAATTGCGTAGGGCTGCACGATTTAGAAAGAAGTACCTTATTGAGATTATATTATTGACTGATATTGCAATTGGAGGGAATGTTCATTGTTGAATGAAATGATAAAATATATTATGATATGATACAATATTATTATTGAGTATCTGTATTAACCTAATTTGTTTTGGTAAGTCTGTATAATACCATGTGTAGGCCTTGATATCTCTGCAGCTCTACCATTCTACATTTAAAATTGTATTTTAACACATTTACCCTTTATATTGCACTATTCCATATTGCAGTTTTGATAACATTTCAATTAATTGTGCAGCCCTTGTCTTCCGTCCTTATGGGTGTTGAATATAGTATATTATAATAAGAAAAGGATATTAATCATAGTCAAATGTAACATCATCCTAACCCCAATCCTTTACTTGTATATTACAGGCTTCTACTACAAGGAGGAAATGTATAAAAAGTCCAAACATGCAGCCGGCAGCAGCAGCAGGGAGCAGCTCAGCGGTCGATGGGTACAGCAAAGCAGACGGCGCTGTGGAGAGACTCTCTGCCATCAGCTGTGAGTGCCAGCAGTCCGGCAGGAGGAGATGCTCTGCTTCCCCGGAGCTGGAGGGACAGGAGGGCAAAGAAAACGAAGTGAGGACGGGGCAGGAAGTGGACAGCTGCACAGTGACCTGCGTCTGGGACAAACACGAGACCGAGGACATGGATTGTGAGGAAAGCAGCAAAAACATTTTCCCAGATGACGACAGTAATCAGATTCTGCCCGTGGAGCAGTTCTTTGGAAATCTGGATGCTGTACAGGTGAGGCGATGTCTGTGGCTCAGGTTGGATTATGTTGCCTGAGAAATGTTGTTGTAGGGGAATTTTTGCAACATTGATCTGCATTTAGGAGTGGCTGTCTTGAAAAAAGCGCAGACTAAACATAGATAAAGTATCACCCCATGTGCTGTCAACAAAATGTTAAATCAAAATCAGATATCCTTTATTAGCCCACAGTGGGGAATTAAATAATGAGGCAGCACACGTTCATAAATCAAGTACCCATAATTTGAAGTGCCCATTTCAGACTCTTTCATTAACATTTTCTCAATTGTCTCTTTATATGTTCTTCTTATTCATGTAAAAAGACAAAATAAGAGAGGTCAAATCCAGATACCCCAAATGTTTTTAATCATCGAAATCGGAGGAATTAAGAAAACAAGGTGAATCCCAGCAAACAATTGGAACCAACAAAAGAAGAACAAGCTGGCATACGGACAAAAACAGCAGGAAATGTATTCATATAGTGTAGCTCCCCGTCTGAGGCCCATCGTGTAGCAACCATAAATGCGTTGCAGTAACAGGAAAGCGTATTGTAAATATTGAGCATCTCTCCACTTCCTCATCCATCAACTCATGCTCAAAATACTGCCTATTGCAGAATGCGTCATCATTGCTGAAATCTTTGCTCATCATTAACAGCGCTAATGCTAATATTATTTGAAAATAATAATACAATTTTTTATATATATATATATATATATATATAAAACATTTTTACTTTCATTGCACATTTTATATTTTTACTTAAAGGTGGGGTAGGTAATTTTGGAGAAACCAGCTCGAGATCGCTAGAATTTGAAAATACACAGCCGGAAAACAAATCTGCCACTTCCTTACAGAGCCCCTCCTCCAACACACACAAACGCCCACGTGACCAATGAGGGCACGAGATAAGTCTGTGCACAGATGGAAGGCTGACAGGCAGGTAGGCCATCCAGTTATTTTAGCCGGGCCAGCTAAAATGATTGGTCGTGCTTTTTACAGTATTACGGCTTCCACAGATGACATTTTTTTATGGATTTTTTGTCAAAGCACTTAAGATATTCATTGCTATCGGGATGTTAAGAGCATTCCATGGAATATAACAAAAAGTGTATCTCGAGCCGGTTTCTCAAACTTACCTACCCCACCTTTAACTTATGTTTGTATAATATTTATTATTTATTTGTATTTTTGTCATATTTCACATAATATTTTATTTGAATCCAAAATGGAGAAACTGTCCCAAAACCAAATGTCCCCAAATGTCTGAAATCTGATTCAGCTGTATCAGTCACCATAAAAAAAGTAATTTTGATATAACAAAAAAATATCAATATATTTAAAAACATGCAACATGGAGGCATTGAGCCTCCATGTTGCATGTTTTTAAATATATTGATATTTTATACAGGCCATGACAAAAAACATAATAAATAGCAACAAGATGGCGACAGGTACAGCAGACTATATAGGACAGTATAGTGCAATTTTTTTTTTTTTCTAGTTAGAAACTCCTCTAATCAAAGGCATACTTAAACTGTAAAGCTCCCATAACCTGAATCAGTTGTTAAGTAACTGACATTGATTAAAAAGTAATGTCATATCTTTTTTTTTCTATTATACAGGATTTCCCTCAGAGACCGTCAGCGTCCTCGGCCCGTGGTCAACATGACAACGCAGGGAGACGGAGACGCCATTACTACGCACCCGAGAACAGCGATGAAGAGGAGGCAGGCGTGATCAGTGCACCGCGAGGGGACAGAGGGGACACTTAACGAAGAGTAACGGAACTGATGTCTCAAAGTGAGGCCTGAGGGACTCAAAAGGCTCGGCACTTACTCAAAAGCAGCTCTTTCAATCAGTGAAACGCTGTCTCACAGGAGGCAGGAATTTGCTGTAGCTCGATCTGCTGTTAGCCTACCATTGCTTACGAATTGTCCTTATATGTAAATTTGCTTTTAAGTTACTTCCCGTACCCGCCATGCGTTGAAGAGATTCTTCACAACATAAAAACTTGAGCACTTCGCCAACAGCTTAAAAGAGAGTTCTTGGTCATTTACAATTGTTGACTTGACAAACCGTCCAAATGCACAAAAATGCTAAATTGTTTTCAAACTTGTTCCCAAATATCTTGTCAGTTCATTTATTACTGTTTGGGCCGGCCCAGCACTTTATTTACACATATTATTACATACTGCTTCATATTGTCAGTGAGATTAGCCGTGAGAGATGCCAAATAGTACTTCATTTAAAGGTCAAAGTGTATATTTGTAGGAAAAGTTGTGCAAATCTACACGTTTTGGAAGAATACATGCGCCAAAGAGCTGTTTCACAGCGAAAGCTTTTAATATCACAGAGTCATGGTTTAGAATGAATGTCATTGTTCACCAAGTGTCTAAAGTCATCATCTATGTGTGCCCAGTTTGGGCTTTTTGGCAGCTGCTTCATACAACACATCTGTAAAATAACAAATATCAATGCAGCTAAATATTTTCCCTGAGGAGGATCACATTTGCAAACATGACAGAATTCTACACAAAAATGCATTGTAAAAAAACAGAGTTTTATCAGAAATGTTTTTAGTCCGTTTAAACAGAGGATACGTTAAACCTGACTTTAAAAATGTAATCTAGTTTTTGAGGGTGCCAGTACTTGCACTCCTCACTATTATGCCACTTACTGCCTGAGTGATAATCCATGCATTTTACATCACAGTGCCAACACAGAGAACATAATAAATGTTTTTCATGATTTCAAAATAAGCGTGTAATTCTTTTGTCTGACAAATGACTGCCAGTCTTATCAGTGTGATACTTTTATACCCTCACAGTTCATAAAAAATGAAAACGCTTAAAAGATAAGAGTAAAAATGTTCACACCAAGCGCCTCTTCTTCCCTTTCACATTCTGTTTTGCTTTGTTCGTGTCACTGGCTTTTCTAAAGATCTTCTTGGCGTCACATAGCAGGTTGTGCGCTCCTTTCTTGTGGCACACGATGTGCACCAGCTTCAGGTTCTCCCATGTGAACAGCAGGCCGTAGAAGTAGTTCAGGTTGATGTCGGAGCTCTTGTGATTCTGAAGAGCTTCCAGCAGGGCGGGAATGATCGTCCTCTTCTTTTCAATCCTGGACAAAAGACAAAAAAGATGATAAATATGTGGCCGTAAAGTGGTGCGGCGACGACATATTTTTGTAGGCCAACACAAAAGTTAGTATCGCCTAAAAGCTAATGGAATCTTCTCCATTGGATATCAGAAAATTGAAGAAAAAAACAACACAGTATAATCAATTTTCGCATTTTTAACACCACTTTTACAATAGTTGACACGCAAATTAAATCTTTGGAAATAAAAACCTAACTTCTGGCTATTAGATAACTACATCAGGGTCACATGAGACTGATAAATGTAATGTCCTAGAACTAAAACGAGGAATTGTCTAACCTTGTGGTTTCGACATACATACATACAAATAGACATTTCAGGCCTCTTTTATTCACTGCACACAACAGTAAAACATTTTTTTCTGCTAGAGTCCAACCTGTGGTCCAGGTTCCATGTGCTGAACACTATCCTGCTCTCTCTGCTGCCGTACGGGTTGATGGAGTGGAGAGACTGGCACACTTTCTGCTCATATGATCCCTGAAAAAGCAAAAGAGAAGAAGCAGATTCAGTGCTTTCAAATGTTTTTGTTAGTTTTGTAAAGAATTGATAGAAATGAAGCATATCCCTCTAATACCTGGCAGGTGAACCACCCTTCTCGAGTACAGAGCCGCTCCTTCTCGGTCCTGTCGAAGTAGCAGCCGTTGTTCTTTGCCGTCTTCAACATTTCGGACAGACTTTTTGACGTTTTCAGAAACTCTTCCCTGACTTTAGCCTTCTGTATTGTTTTGGTGGCCCCATGCACCTGAGTCACAGAACATCTATTTTGGATATTTCTATGCCATATGCCTTAAGAGCCATTAAAAGACTTAATAGAGTCTTTACCTCCTTCATGTAGCCTCGCATCCTGCCCTCACAGTTGAACTTCATGTAGGCCGACTTCGTCTTGAATCGAGCATCAACACCTGAAATGAAACCCCACATGAACACTTCCGCAAAAACAGTCTCCAACTAGCGCTGGTGTGCTCTCAAAATAGCAACAGCTGATAATAATGGTCCCCTAAATACTTCGGATCATCGGAACTTTACTCTGTTGCTTAAATCTTTTTTTCACTGAGGCAATGCAAGATAATGTTTTCTTCAAGAATTCAACGTATCAATCAAGTCATGTATTATTTTGTGGGTGAGGTATTCCTTCAAAATGAGAAAGAGCATCTTCTTATGACATTTCTTTTTTCTTTTAATAGTGGCATACGTATGTAACCCATGAAGCCAGCAGCTCATGTATGTCTCCAGACTTTGTACCTTTGAACCATTCTTCATGCTCCTCCCTGCTCTCCAGCTCAGATCTGTCCTCCAGGTTGAGCAGCAGGTCGGTCAGGATTTTACGTCTTTGAGGAGACTTCTCATCAGACAGGAGCCCTTTTGCTGCTTCAATGAGGCCATCGGCATATCGGTCTGTCTTCAGTAACTGACCAATGTCACACACAACTGGAATTGAAACCACACGGGTCAGATAACAGACACTGTTTAGAGTTGAAGCATTTATCTGGATTGTGGGTCATTTCAGAATTTCATGTCCCCCATATAAAAAAATCTAATAATCCATGCCCTAAAAGCTAAAACATGCACAAAATATTATTTAAAATATCAAATAGCTCTCGAACACCCCCTAAAATTGCCCTTTTCTCTTGTCCCAGCTTCTTGGTGACCAACTTGCATGTCAAATATAACATTTAAAATAGGGTTTTTATTTACTTTTTTTGGTATTATTCTATTGATTGTCTCTTGTAATGGTAAAATCAATTTGTTAAATCATAAACACATTTTAAATAACATTAATTTTGCACAGAAGGTGTGTCCCTCAACATGCGTGCAACCCTGTTACCGAAACCTTTTTAGCTTGGCAGAGGAAGTGAAAAAACTGTTTGTCACATGACAGTGGAAAGGACTTCAGCAAGCCATGTGCTACTACCATGGGTAGACCAAAAGTAAGTCCTCTTTTATTTGTAATATATTTCCAATCTTGTCACTCTTGAAGGAGTTTGGCACTCATACAAACGCAACCCTGTTACTCACATTATGAGACTAAAACAAATTAATTTCAAATGTATCTTTCTTTTGTTAAATATCTAAGTGTGTCCATTCCTTGACAATATCATTACATTACATTGTGCAGCTAGCATTCATTCCTGAGGTAAAAGCTCAAATTAGCATTGATTTGCAACCCTGTTACTATAATTAGAGTAACAGGGTTAATTCTTCATTGGAAAATATACATTTGATGCCTTAGCTGGGCAAATCACTTTTTTTGATGGTTTATTATCTGTTTTTCCTAATTACATAACAAAAAATAAAATAAAAGGTTCATTTTTCAAAAAATGTTGGTGTCTAAATTGTCCTCCAATTCTGGAATGACCCTAAAGGTGATCCCCCTACCTCCGCTCCACGTCTGATCTCTGCAGAGGAGAACAAGTTCGGTGTGGTCCGGCAGAGTTTGGAAGAATTCCTCCGTCACGGTTGTCCCATCAGAATACAAACAGACATGTGCACCAGGAGATGGCAACTGGAAATGGCGTCAATGTATAAAAAAGGGGGAACAAATACAATATATTTAGATTTAAGTGAAATGTAAGACGATGGTAAGATTTGTTTTCCCTTTTCTCCCACAAGAGGTTAAAGTCAAGTCAGTTAAAAAGAATAACCAAAGTGGTGTACAGACCAGAGCAAATAAAACAGGAATTAATTTCAGTTTTGTCTATTAACAGTTTGTTTCCATTATTCAAAAGGGTTTCACTACTGAAACTGTGACACCCATCTCTGGAGGAAAACAGTGAAAGACTCTGGTGACAGAACAAGACGATCTGCATTTTTGTCTTTCTAGTTCCCATGGTTCTCTTTAGACTAGATTGATAACAGTTGATTACATTTCAGTAGATGTTGTTCACAGAGCTATCAATTACACACAGTGTTTTCAGATTAAATAGATATCTATGATGCGGGAGGGCAGGTGGTGTCAGCTTGTCTGGAATGAAGATAACTATTAAGGCTATTATCTGTGTAAAACACATTTCATATCAAACATTTAATTTGAAAGTAATAACATATTTGGAAATTCTCTTTACTATGGAATGTCTACTGCTGTGTCATTTTTGCACTTGAATTACATGTAATTACACTTGTTTATGCACTGTAAATAGCTTTCTAACCAGTTGCTAGCTACCTCTCTCTTGCCTGTTTATTTGTTTCTGTGATGCCTAATCTGTGTGTGGATACAGTTGTGTCTAATATTATTTAGAGAAAAATATCGGGAATATGTTGTCTGCATGTAATGTGAAATGATTCCCCATAGCTTCTTCAAGGTGAAGATGACCCTGGTTTGCACTAAACCCGCCCCTATCATGACAGGAAGTTAACCAACAATCTTAAATAACGTGCACAAACAATGCAATTATATTCCCAGCGCCCTCAACCAGACATATAGCTGCTTAAACACTTAATTATAACACTTTTATGTTTTTACTTTTCTTTTTTACCCATATCCTCCTCGCTGAAAATAAAACTCAACTGGTGGTAGAGCTGTTAAAAACAAACCAGAAGAAAACGCACACGCTCACCTGTAATAACGTGCAGCCTTTTTTAAGCAACTCTTTCACATCTTTTGCTGCAACTCCGTACTTTTTATTTTCATTACGACTCCTTATTTTAACGGGTTTGTTTTTCCCGAAGAGTCCAAACATTGCACTGTTGTTTTCAGTTTGTAACGACCGCTTCCTTCTTCTTCCTCGCGAGGCTAACTACCCTGCGCGTGGTGTGCTGCCGCCCTCTAGTGTTGCCATAGTGTATTGATGGAGGAAATGTTAACCCAACAGTTACTGTACATTTTCTGAGGTACAATACTTGAGTAAATGCAGGCTGGTAAGATTACTGTTGCATGTGAAAGCAAAATAGGCAATATGTTTCATGTTCATTTTCGAAATATCAAGAATATATGAATGAAGTTTAACTCTTCACATTTGCTTCCCCTTCCAGCTAGGGACATCTGATATTGTTAGCAGCGTTGTAGCGTTACAAATGCATGCACACAAGTACTTCTGCAGTCTTGTCAGCCACCATTGCCCTACAATTCGTGTACTCAGAAAAATCCAGCACAGAAAAATACCCCTCACCAAACAATGAGAAAAGTGGTGCCCTTCTTACTGATGCCCTCAACCTTTTAAATCTTGACCTCTTGAGGGCTTTTCCTCTATTTTGAGCATGTACATCCATAGAAGCATCATCCGTTCCTATAACAGAGATAAACTCAGCTGCAGGAATACAGTTTTATCAAAGTATTTATCCACTGTCGCAGACACGCAGAATGCAAATTAATCATCAGTGAACATTGTACTATGATCTACACATAATGTTGCTAAACTTTTAACAGCCATTTTTGTTGGCTATCATTCACATTCACATACATGTAGGTTGTATTACACTTTGCATAACAATGGCCACAGAACCTTTATAGGCTACTGTAATTGGCTAACTTTTGTACTTTCAATGCAGAACTAAAAATAGTGCTGCTACATCTACTACGAATAATATTGTAAGAATTTTTTCAAGTTTAAAAAAAAGAGTAAGTGCATAGTTTGCGTTCTTTGATTTATAAAAACTAAGTTAAATCTAAATAGCACTGGTGGAGGACTGTATGTATGGCATTTAGCAGTGGACATTACCATAGCAACAGATGCAGCCCGATGGGACATACCAAATGAAAGGTTAAGGATTAGAGGCGAGGATAGCCAAATACTTTTTAGACGTTAAGTTTCGGTGTTAAACGCCTCGGTGCATAAGAACGTTTCTCGTATATTCAATATGCATTTTAAGTATTGTTGCCTTCACTCGCAGATAGTCTTAAATAAGTAATTAACTTTCTCGTCTAACCCTTCTGCTCTGAGTAGTTTAAACCAAATTCAATATGGCGGCAGCGGGTTTGAAAATCTTAACATGTAGACAAATAACATTCGCATTTTTGACGCTACATGTGTTATTTTCCTATTAACTACAGACTATGGTCAAAACTGAAGAAACAACAACCATGGCTGCCGGCTGGAACGAACTGTTTGAAAGAAGCCGGGTGGTTCCTCCGCCCTGCCAGACAGTCCGCCTGGCTGTGGAGAGCCACCTCACCGAGTCCCACGGCTTCCAGCTCAGCCTCAGCCGGCTCACTGCTGCTCACCTCCAACAGGTGATAGCTCAAAGCTAACGCTAAATGTTCCCTATAGTTTCAGGATAAGTTATGTTCTTAGCAGACATTTAGTGGTTTTTTAAACGAATGTACAGTCTGTGTAGTTTTTAATTTGCCGAACAAAGTCTGACTTTAAGCTGTCATTATTAAGCAGATATATGAAAAAGGCCCACATTATATCTCCCTTTAACGTATTTAATGGTACGTCACAGCGAATCAGAAGAATACTAGCAAAACCCCGTCCTAAAAGTTTTATAATTAAAGGTGACCTTGCATTTTTCCAACCGTTTAATAACGTTGACCACTACGAAACACCATTGTAAACATGCTATGTATCCTTTTGTAAATTCGGTAGGAGAGATAATACAAAAAACCACCACTGCAGTTAATCATACTTTGTTTCAAGAACATAAGAAACACGTACATATTGAGTGATACGTATGTATGACTGTTTGCCAAGAGTGTAAGCCATCTGAAATCATGCATCAAACACAATTTTAGAATTACCTGTGACTTTTCTAAAGTGGGTGTTTCTTTTTCTTTTTTACTCATAGGAGAAGTCAGAGGGGGAACAAGATGTGACCTACCAGCTGCGAGTGACCCTTTTTGATAGAAACCATCAGCAATTCTTTGGGAAAACTTGGAAGAGCTCACCCCAGAAGATGAAAACTACCAAAATCTCCTTCAACGAGGTACCTGTACACACAGCTTTGATTGACTTGTATTTAGATCTGTAGGCTCTTCATTAAACCTTTCTCATGTTTTATTGATATATAGTGGATTGATGATTATATAGAAAATCAATTCCAATTCAAGCATAAATTACACAAATGAAGCACAAGCATGATTTAATAAAACCAACACAAGAGCTTCTCCACTCAAGGCTTTCAATTAGCACTGATGATTGGACTGTGTTCTGCTGTCAGCTGAAACTGAAATTGATTACCAAAGAGTTTCAATTTCTCACCATGCATGTTGACAAAGAGCCCATTTTATGTGAAGCAACATTTTATGAGTGTTGTAGATTACTTTTTAAGAAAGAAAATGTTCCATACTTTACAAATCTTTACTTTGCTTTGTGTTAGACATAATGAATAACAGATCAATAAGTAAATATATAAATGAAAATTGGTAAGTTGGCAACTTGGCATTATAGGTAAATAAACTGTATTTAAATAGCACATTTCTTGTGCTTTTCAGACTAATTCACCCATTCACACACATATCCATTCAGAGCCAGAGGCTGCAATACAAGGTACTCAAACACTGTTGGTCGTGCCATTGGGAGAAATGTTGGTTTCAGAATCCTGTTTAAGGACACTTCAACATGTTGACTGCAGGTGTCGGGGATCAAACCAGCGACCCTCTGTTTAGTGGAAGACCAATCCACCTCCAGAAATGTCAACTGTCAAAAGTCCTGCTCAGTATTTCTTCAATTTTCTCACATATCTTTAAACATATTTAAGTTATCAAGACTGTTTGTTTCTGAGTTGCAGGACTCCAACAATCAAAGTGAAAGCTTTGTGTAAAAACAGATGTGTTAGTAGTATTACTGCACTATTAGTATTACTTCTAGTACTTGTACTATAGTGGAAGTTAATGAAAACATTTGAGTGAATGAACTGTGAATGCTAGCAAACTTGCATTGTGGAAGCTTTTTTTGGTGTATTTTGCTATTTTAACAGTTTCACTCTCCCGCGAACAGATGTGAACAAAAAGATTTGATAGATTAGCAATCAGCATGTCCCAGGTACAATAATTCAGCATCTAATGGTTTCCAAAGCAGTAATTCTGACTTATTTTAGGCGCTCACAGATGCTGCCTCATTAGTCGTCTGCTCATCCACACACGTGAACAAACACTGCTGTCAGCTCACCGCCATTATATGTTTAACATTCACCATCGACAGGTTCAGCAGCCCCGCTAAGATCCAGCGCCAGTTTGTTAACAGCAAATACATAAAACCTGTGAGAAGCCCAGTGAATTTTAAATAGACCATTTGACTTAACTGCATACATCCATCAGCCTCAACATCACTGCTGAGTTGTGTAGAGACTTTCACCATAGGGTTACTTTTGTCCGTTTTACAAGACACATTTTTTTTTATCATTGAGTCTCGAGTATCACGCTGGCTGTAGTTTCTTTGTAGGTCTTCTGTGTACTGCCAGCGGAATACGTCAGTAATAGGCTCCACATATCAACACATTTATACAATGACAGTAATTATTCTTCCGTATTTAATTCTAAATTCAGTTGTATCTTAACATATACATTATTTACTTATTCCTGCATTTTACTTGAATCATTGAATCAATTGCCACATTTTATTGCACAATTTTACTTTCTTATTCCTTTTTCTTTTTCTCTTAAGTATGTCATATACTACGCTGCTAGCCTAGTAGGATTTTCATTGCCAACGACTACACTGTCATTCTTGCAAGACAAAACAAAGCTTTGAATCTTGGAATTTAGAAAGTGCATTACCTGGTGTGCTGAGGATTTCTAGAAACAACTTGGAGAAAGTTGCTCCTGAGCTGACAACTGAGCCTGAAGCTCAGTTCCTCCTGTGATGTGGTTGTGATTTAAGTTCTGTTTCTTCATGTCATCACTTTGCACGCCGTGCTAGTATTTGTAAGCAGATTGTATTACGAAAGCAGGGTTTTTGGGCTACATTATCAGTATAAGCCGAAAACTTCCAGCCATTAAAACATCAGATTTTCCTGGTTTAGGACATACACTTGGTTCAAGTCCATGTAGGGATGGACAATATATCAATATTATTTCCATATTGTGATATAAGACTATATAGAGGATTATTTATCAAAAATCTCATTGTGAGATTATGCTAATTTTCAGGTTTCATATTTGTATTTTCTTCCTCTGCCTTCAAAAAGCTCTTTATTTTTCTCATACTGCCTGTGCTGCAGCACCTTTTTCCACCCTCTGTCTGAAACCAGAGCTGAGTCTGCTCTGATTGGTTAGCTAGCTAGCCCTGTTGTGTTTGGTCAACCGCAGATGACCTACAGGAACAGCCTATCAGGTGCAATGTGTTGAAGTGCTAGCCAATAGAAGAGCAAGTCTTACGTATGTGATTTATTTCATAAAATAATATATACAGTAGTTATTCTTACAATATCGTTGCAATATCAATATTAAGGTATTTGGTCACAATTATCATGACATTTATATAATCCATATCGCCCAGCCTTAATTCCACGTACTTCCTGTAGTATTTATTGTAAGTTAGCATCCTTTTTCCTTTTGGCCCTAGTTGTATTTCTGCTGTGGTCGAGCTCCTTTAAACAAGCAAGACTCACAGGCATGTTGGTATTGAAATAGCTCTATACTTTTTCTCTATGAGTACATGAGAATGAAGTTGGCCTGCTGTTTCAGACAAATGTTGGGCTGAAGTCTACTGTCTCACTTTGTTGCATTTCATTTCTTTATTCTCGACAATCATTGTTCTTGGAGTCGTTTTCTCCTCTTTAATCTTGATTTCCCAAAGGGAACAGAGAAACCATTTTTTGATGTCAAACTGTGTGATATATTCTTTGATGATGAAATTTACAATTACTTCTTGAAAATGCTAAGAGAATGTAATAGTGTTATAGCTATGGAAGAGAAACTGATATTGAAATATGACACAAATGAGATTATCGCCATGGTATCCATTCAACTTGAAAGGAGACCATGAAGATAATCAAAAGGGATAGGATCTCTTTTGTTTAGCGAAGCAGCCTCCGGTCGGCCATGTCCACGCTGTCTCTCTACAGTGGGTAAAAGTTGATGGCTTAAAACAACCCTTTATGCAGCACTCTGCATTAAAGTTTTATACTCGTCTTACTCGTCATTGTCAAGAGATAAATGATTCTAAATGGTGAATGCAACGACAAAGTACACGCTTAACATGCACTTCTATGAATACTGCCATTCATTTAAATCCAATGATACATTGTAATGGAATAGTTTTGGTTTTATTCATGATGTACAGTTAAAATAAAGCCATGGACACAGTTTTTGAAAGGGCATATTTTTAGTTTAATACTTTAAGATTATTGTGGTTTGATACCTAGCCCTATAAAGCCTCCTAGTGATGTAATACTACTTCTACTACTACTACTACCACCACCATTAACAATAATATACAGTATGTACAATACAACTTGTGAGTACCTCAAGTGTTGGTAGCAGTAAGGACAGGAAGTCAACTATAGATGCAAACAAACAGCCCTGACAACAAATAAACGGGTGAATGTCAAACTTAGATTTAGCGAATGAAAGTGAAAAGTTCTGACAAATCAACACACATTCGTTTGAATAAACTGACAATGGAGGGTCATTCAATGTCTGTACAACATAAGAAAAAAACGTTATCAGCTAGTTATTTTTCTGAGAAACGTTGCTTGTTTTCTTTGTAATTTATGTGCATTGGTCCTCATGGAGGACCCAGGTAAAACCCCAACTATTTACCATTTAGGCTTGTCATTCATCTAAAAAATGAAAAAGCAAAATAAAAGCATCATATTCTACCTGGGTGGGAAGGGGAAAATGGAAAGAATGAGAAAACAATCAAGTATTTTACGGTCCCTTCTTCCTTTACGAATTCACTTAATATTTCATCTTTCCTTGAGGCATTCTGCCCTTCAATTCAAGAGATAAATAATATATACCCACCTCTTTTGTCACAGTCTTCTTCGGTTAAAAAAATCGAAGCCAAAAGCCAGGGTCAAGTGCAAACTACAGCGCCTGCAAGAGGAGTTTCTTATGAAAGGGTCATCGGTTGCAAACTACAACCCCCTCTGTGGTCTCATCCCTTGACAATACGTCTCCCAGCATCCTGATTTCCATCTCTTCCAAAACCTTATGTTATTTTTGAGCAGATATCTGGGGAACAGCTGGATGTTTGTGTTCTCTCTCAATCAAACATCTGAAGGCCTCTGAACATCCTGGTCGGAGGCCAGCCACCCACCGTCTTATGAGCGCGTCAGAGCACTGCCGAGGTCCTCTGCAGCCTCCCATGTTTAAGATGCTGATCTGCTTACACTGTGCAGCGGTGTACAAAATGTTTTTCAGAAACGCTCTTTAATTGAAAGAATACGGTGATCTGTATCTGGCTCATAAATGCAGAGTGTTGCATAAGTCTTTTTAACAGAGACACCAATGAGTCACAGCCATGGCACACACTGATTTCCAGTTTTGTCACCATCTGCTTTCACTCCGTTCCCTCCGCTTGATGTTCTTTTGATCGAACAATCCCTCACCATGTATGGCCTTATTTTGATCCACCGTTATAGTCATAGCCTGTATAAAAACCCACTTGGTATCCCAATAAGCGCCCAAATCCCATTATCCATCCAGGGTAATAATACAAACCCCATCATATCCCATCAGGATGATAAAGTGGGGCTTGCCCTCTTTGTGCCGTGCCGAGAGAGGTGCACCAGATTTTTTATTGGATTTGATCCGATGCACTCGCATTCATGCTGGTGTTTATGAGTGGCAAAATGTTGTTTGATATCTAAATAATGTCAGAGGGGGGATCCTCTCCTAAGTTACAGGAGCACGGTGAAAATTGCAAGGCCACCCACCCACAGTCAGCCCTATGATGGATTGGTTTCAATATAGGGCGAAAAGCAAAGATGCACAGTGATTAAAGAGAGAAAGTGGGCGCTCTCGTGAAATCTATTTTCTCGCTTTGTCTCCGAGTTTCTTCCCCTAGAAGATGTAAGACGTATTGACATGCCTGTTTCTTTTTGTGCCGAGTTTTTTTGAGTTGTCAAGTCTAGGACTAAATAAGCTTTTATTTTGAAAGTAGAGTGCACATTTGGTGACAGTTTGATTCCTTTGTCAATGGTTTTCAAATCTTGTGAAAGCTGCTTTTACGTAGGGAATGCGCAATACATTCACACGGAAAATAAAGGCCAATGCTTGAATTTAGGTCTGTTTGGTTTGTTGCACAATAGGAAACACAGTTTATTGTTCATTTCCTTGGATTGGATTGTGATACTGAGGAAAACAATCACCATTTTGTTCATGTCATTTGCTTTGGCGTATGTGTGAAACCATTTCTATCTACATCCTGATGACAAATATCCCTCTTTTTGTGTTTTCAATGTACATTTTTTTGCCTTGATAGAAAGTCAACTATGTCCCTCATCCCCCAGAATACTTGCACTTTCTCACAAGTTGCTAGTTTTCTTACATCATGACTCCAATTTTTTGACATTTATAAGGATATGTTCTTAAAGGTAAAGCTTCCAGTCTAAGGTAGATAAAGCTGTTGGCAGTAGAGGGCAATGTTGCGCTGCATACAGCGCAGGCAGAGGTGTTCAAAGACAGGAGGAGGCAGAGAGAAATGTGCATCTTTTCTGCATTGTCTCTCACTGTGATCACTCCATTTGAACTCCTTGCCTTCACACGGAGCCAGTGGTTTCTCCTCATATGTGCAACATTATCAGGCCGACAGCACGGCTATGGTGAAAAGGCCAAGTTTTGTTCCTGTCCGTGGAACCTTTGTTTTTCTGGGTCTCTAAATGCTGTTTGTCATGACGTAAATGGCACGGAAAAAACAAAAAACAGAAAAATATACCCATGCACATTTTATTTCTCTACATTTTATTCTTTTGTCCCCTCTACTAACCTTTACCACACGTCTACACCTTACCTTCATGATAACACTACTTGAACAGAAGGAGCCCCATATCAGAACGAAGAAAGATGTCTTGGTCCCCACAATGGGTTGAAAACAAACCTATCAACACTATATGTGCCAACAAGCGCTCACACACAGCCTTATTACATGACTTCAAAGAACTGGAAAGCATAAGAAGACAGTGCTTCACTGATGGGAAAACATTTAAACATCAGTCTTGCGATTCCTCCGCTTTTGTTTCTTGAACAGTTGTTCTCCAAAGAGCAAACTGGTTTCAAAGTGAAGAATCCCGGATGGTACAAACTTGGCCTCATTGTAAGGAAAACGTGGCAGCAGTGACATTCATCCCGCAAAGCACAAATTCCTCCTATAAAGCGTACAATATGTTACAGCACTGACAGCTTAAATGTTGTAACGAAGCCGCGGTTTAAAGCCTCTACCCCCCCCACCCCCAATTTTGGTTTGCTTTCTAAAAGGAGACATACTCCCAAAAAGGCTGGTTCAGCTGAAGCAAAACTTCTCTTTTGATTATTTGTCGTGTGCTACATTAACAGCAGTCTATCGCGTATGACCGCACACGTGATTCACATCTATTCAAGTGTGTCGATTCAGCCAGAAGAAGCTCTGGGGCCTCATTTATAACGCCTTGCGTAGGATTGACGTGAGAAGGTTGCTTACGTAGTACAAAGCAAAAAAATAGGTACAGAAATGTTCCGACATTTTCCGATTCACAAAACATTGCGTACCGTCGAGGGAAGTGCGTACGGCACTTCCTACGCCGGTTTCCCTTTATAAATCACAATCGACTCGAAATGCGGCGCAGCTTTTGCGGGCTTCACGTAACGCCCATATTTGCCTATGAATAGTCAAAGAAACGCCCATTCATTCATTCATTTTGACTGACTGCATGAAGAAGATCGCAGGAAATTACGACCGAACAGCTAAAAAAGACATCTCTCACCGTGTCAGATTTTGGTTATTGTGGGGAGGTCGAGATAAATCATATTGTTTGGTGGATGCAGTTTGAACCAGAGTAGCAGCATGGAGGTCGGATCGTCACCAAAATAAATAAATAAGTGGTCCGAAAAAAGTTAATGACAAAAAAAAATACACATAACCTTCCTCAGGCAGTGTGTTTGTGCCGGGGACAGGAGACACCCCCTTGATGAGAAACTGTAAGAAATGATGGGGGAATCCCTCCGGAGTGGAGTCATGACGACTGGATCTGAATTATTTTGTTGTATTTGGTGGTTTGTGTTCCAGCTGTCGATCAGCAACTATATATCCATAATCCACCAGTTAAAGGAAATACAACTAATGTGTTGTGTTATATTAGCTGTACAATTTACCACATATGGTGTTCTTAGTTTCCATACCTCCTGTGATTTACGAGCGACTTATCAAGTCTTGGCAAACGGCATAAAACACAATTAAACGTGATAGTATATAAAACCACGCTCGTATCTACAACCTATAGAAATGCAAAACGGCGTCAGTTTAGACGTTATTCTGTCCTCCTGCTTACCGCATCATTTATGAGAAAACATTTCAT
The DNA here is from genome assembly GCF_902827165.1 of Trematomus bernacchii. NCBI lineage: Eukaryota > Metazoa > Chordata > Actinopteri > Perciformes > Nototheniidae > Trematomus > Trematomus bernacchii. The sequence goes on along the minus strand of NW_022987727.1, from coordinate 15,527,530 downwards.
AACATTAACACAACATATTCGAGGTGGTTTTAAATAACATATCCGTATTTATTTATTTCTCCAAGTTATGTTTTTGTGTGCACTGAGGAGTCTCAAACAGGCGTTTGTTTAATCATTTTAAGATTGGCTTTAATCAATGTTTGAAAATGAATTCTTCATATTTGATAAATGAGAGGTAACATTTGATTTATTTCCACATATTTCTCTCCATTCTTCCTTCTGCCAACGGTGTCGCAGTTTCTCGTCTCTCCCGTTTGTGTGCTTAGTGCGTACGCATGGGTTAGAGTTTGCGTGGAGGACCGCACATTTTCCCGTCAAGTTAGTATTTTATAAATCGCAAACATTGCGTAGAAACTGGCGTACGCCATTTCTTTTAGCGTATATCCCTTTATAAATGAGGCCCCTGATCTTTTGTCCAGGGTTCAGTAAAAAGGCAAGACTATCTCTCCTGTCAACTCCTTTTTTTAACTCTACAATAAAATAATGAACTGTCAGAGAATATGTTCCTCCCTGTTCATATGTTTTTTGATGTTTTAGGCTGAATACAAGCAACGTGATGAAAGAGGCTCATTGATTCAACCTTGAACATTTAGTTCAGCTGGTTTAAGAATGAAACTGCTTCTCTGTGTGTCCTCTAGATTATGCACAGCACTATGTTTCTCTTTTCTGCATTTTTGAGGGATATATAAGGTCAGGTATATATATTGATATATATATTGATCAGCTAGTGTTAGTCTTTTTAATTATTTAATTTTTCATTTCGGGTATCCTGCACTTTAAAAAACAGTAGAAGTCACAGACAAGAGTCTGTTCTATGTGTGTGTATATATATATATAAACTATTTTGTGTATACGTTTACTACTCTATACTGCATTGGTGGTGTTTCCTCTAATGGTGAATCATTTTATTTGACTTACAGGACTTCCTGTTGCTCATAACTGCCTCAACTAGGGAGGTTTGACACATTTTGGCCTGATCTTTGCATGTTGAAGGGGAGAGTTGGTGACATGACATAAATACCAACTCAGTTTACCACACATATATTATTGACAATCTTTCCTGCTATACTGTGAATGTGTATTTTGACTTTGAAATGTATGCATGACATCTGGTTTGAAAATGTCGGCTGTTTTAAATAGCATAGCTGTTATTATGCAACCTTACTGCTAACCATCACATTTAAAGCAGAATGTTTTCTAAACTCTTCCCTGAGCTGTGGGTTAAACAGCAGGTGATGTAACCATTAATAAGGATTAGGGCTGCACGATATATCGTGTCGTGACGATAATCGCGTTATGCGCATGCGCGATATTAACATCGCAGGTTTTTTTAATTTAATTTAATTTTTTAGGACGTGCGATATTAAGTAGGCAAATGAACTCAAACACGTCATGTTACAATTATTTTGCTGCTTGTTACAAAAGGAAAACTTGCGCGGCTCTCATGTCAGGGGTACTTGAGTGAGTGACATGCAGGCTCTGCATGCACAGCTAACCACCAATCACAACCGTTGTTGATCAGATCACAGCAGGATAACCGAGCTAGCTCAGCTTGTTGCTCTGATAACTTAAGATCCAGAAGTCCGTGACTAAAATCCTTCATCTGGTTAAATATTGTTAAAATAATACCAATTGTATAGCATTAAAGTTCAAGAAAGGATGGTTTGCGGACAAAAAAAACTGTCTTTTCTTCAATTCCTGTATTTTTTCATATCAAAATATATCGCAGGGGAAGAAAATATCGCAATGTCAGTTTTTTCCATTATCGTGCAGCCCTAATAAGGATACACATTTCTGCTGGGAGACGCAATGTGTATCATAGTACCATTACAGCCTTTGCTGTGGCATAATTTAGTTTTTAAATCTTTTAGGATTGACAATGGAGTCAATCCTTCAGCTTCCTGTGGATTGCTTGTGAAGACCTGTGATGTGAATGCTTTATATCCTATTACTTGAACATCCCTTTTTTTTTATCGGGATTACATGTTTCCAGGAAATTAAACACCTTACACTGTGGCAAATATGTTGGTAGATTTACATCTTTCTTATAAAAAAGAAAAAAACAGATGTTATTAATCTTGAAGGATAAGGCTGAAAATACTGCGTGTTGTTGTTTTTATTGACGATATACATTTTTAATTAATAGATGTTTAGCTTTTGTGTTATGCAGAACTGGATAGCGTAATCGACATTCCTCATATTTGTTTGTTGTTTAAAGATTGACTGTCTGCTTGCTAGCAACAACGGAGAAATATCAAATATCTCAATAACTATTTGGGCAAAATTGTCTCCCACCATAAGTCATTGATGTTGTTTTTTAATTCAACTTTGGTTTTTGTACAGTTGGTCTAAATGTAACTCCCAATGTGGCCTTAAAACGTCTCACATTTCCCTAGCCTTAAACTCTGGCAACCCTGTCAATGAGCCATACCGTGATGTGCACTGGGTATCATGCTCTTTCGTTATCACGATCACTGTAGTACATTCTTGGAAGTCAAAGTATTTTGAGACCACATTGTTGGCTTTGGTCTCTTCGTGAGATTTCTTGCCCATAAAAAAAAAATAATAATAACAATAATCCTTTAACATATTGACTTGTACTAATGTATGAATGCTCTGTAGCCAAAAATGGCACCAAGGTGTCCTCATTTAAACTGCGTGAATCCCAGATAAATGTCCTGCAGTAAAACAAGAACCTACATTGAGTCTTGTTATGTTCTGTCTTCCATTCTCTTTTTACAAGGCATGGCACTTCCTACAATAAAAGTAGCGAGCCCATGAAACCAGCCTGTGTTAAAAGTCGAATGATTGATGGACACAAGAGCTGCTTGGGCAGCATAGACAGGCCTTCAGCTTACCTCGGGGCTTAATTCCTCCTCCCTGCTGGCATGCTACACTAAGAGATATACACTTCAATTATACATGGGCATGGTGGGGACGCAGGCCCTGCTGCCTTGCCCGAGAACTGATCAATATTTCAGCTCCAAGGGGACCAAACATCTAGCGAAGCATCTGCTGCTTAACAGCTTTACACATTGAAGTGGCACACCCCGTAATACACATCTATATACTGTAGGTGTGTGTGTGTGTGGGATCGAGGGGATTCAAGGGCCACAAGAGCTATGCCGAGGTGACAGTAGGGAGAGATGAGAGCCTCGAGGAGGTGTTAGGTCTATGTGTGTGTGTATTGACTTGATTCCTACTTCTGCCAACCCTAGATCATTTCTCTTCCTGTCCTTTTTTCACGCTCGCACGCACGCACGCACGCACGCATACACACAAACACACACACGCACACATCATTGCCTGTGTGTGGGGTAGTGATGGAAAGAGAAACTTTGTGACGGAGAGAAAGAAAGAGATCTGTCTTGTACTTTGTTCTTCCAGCCTTTGACATATCAACATCAGCCTTTGTCGCGATACACCTTCTCAGAATACCTTTTTGAATGTGAAGTCTGGCAGTGTTCCTCCAATCCTTTCATCGTTGTATACTTCCTGCATTCCTCTCTTATTGTGATGCATCTATAGCATTCACTGTCAGTACCTGCAGCTAGTCTGTAAGGCATTTTCACACAGAAATAAAACAAATGTCAGGAGACCAGAACCTGGGTGATAAACTTAAGACTTTACTCAACAAGCGCTTAGATCTGTCAGTGGGTATATTGTTGAATGTAGAATCTTTCATTGGAGTCAGGGACAAGGCAGCAAACACCAGAGGCACTGTAACAGAAAGACGAGTAACAGGGACTAACAGGTTATGGGAGTTGTGCTGATTAGGAGGTTTTGGTTGTGTGCAGGCATGCACTATTGAAACTGGAGTCAGAGTTGATGCTGACAATGGGTCTGAACTGTCATTGAAGCTAGCTATAAGGAACATATCAGAATGACTGCACTGCAATGGTTCTTTCATCTTGTTGATTTCTTATCTGTCTCAGACCCGCCTTGGCTATGATCCAGGGCATATGACCTGTCTGGACAAATATAACTCTGAGTCAACAATCACTCTGCTTTCAGGACTGTAGTCAGTTTCAACTTCATCTATTAAACCCTAGTCAGTTTACAGTCAATATCGTTCTTTGTAAGTGTCTTTCTTTCCCATATTGTACTCTTAAGAGTTTGTCTCTTTCTATTATAAAGGTGTATTTTCACAGTGGCACTTTAAATATACAATATATTTAAAGTTTATCCTTAGTACAACTATGATTCTTGATTCTCCCTTCACATTTTTTTAAATCACTATCAGAAGGGCTAAATTCCCCCTCGACAAACCTTTTGAGCCAAAGGCCTCTAAACAGTTTCAGGGGAGGATAATGGAATGGGAATATAACCAATGTTATATAAACTTTCAAAATTAGATCACATAGAATAACCTATAACTATCAGATCAAACAACTACTTAAATTAAGATTAGGAATCTGTCATTTGTCATAAACCAGCAATTGCTTGTTGACAGTTTTCAGTTCTTATTCACATTTTATTCTTAGTATTCAGGTTCAGAGCTATACCTGCTGGCTAATCCTCATTTACAATGACATGGCTGGTAACCTTTTAATAGCTTTACTGGCTGTTAATAAATCTCTGTAGTCTAAAAAACCTTCAGATGGAGATTTCTGAAAATTGGTCGATAAAAGTCTTTGCTGGATAGAAATTCGTATCAATGTCACGCTCATTCCTTGGAGGGATTCCACATAATTGGGCTGTTACTCCAATAAATCCTGCAGTCCTCATCTTTGGCTGATAAATCCGCTTTTCCCTGTCTTCCACCTGTTCTTTTTTTCTATCTCTGTTTAGACATAAACTTTTATATCAAACCCCTTCTTTTCTTACTTCAGCCACATTGCACACCTCGGGGGACACATTCACTGCCTCCATTAATGGAGTCCAAGCTACTTTATTTCCTCGCACCAGTCTCTCCGGTGATAGAAAAGAACATATTTTCTGGCTTCAGCCTCGCAATCAGCTCCATTACCCGGCTCGTTCTTTTTGCACCTGTCATGCTTCAGGTTTTTACTTACTGCCTCCTCCACTTCTACATCTCTGATTCTGCAGAATAGCCCATTTATTTTACAGTATAAAAAGTGTCAAGAGTGTATAATGCTTAAGATTTTGGCATTTTTTTAAGGATCTAAATTAAACAACAATTCAGCAAGGGATAGAACTGCTACCTGAATCTCAAGGTTCTTGAGTCGTAGTTTAAGACCCTATGTACCTTGAGAGACAGTAGACGGTATAATCCCAAGTATAGGACTTCACAGAACCACCACCAAGTTAAAGGGAAGTTTTCCCTTTGGAGGTAGTGTTATTTTGCCTCGATCAGTCAGCAGTTACTGATTTTTCTGTCAAATTTAGGTCTTTTTGAGTTGACATAGAGGCGATTAGCATTTGGACCATTCACCATTGATGTATCATTTTTCAAGCTGGTCTAATAAGTTGTTCTTTGGAATGGACCTGTTAAGCTACGTCCATTCCATCCACATTTATTTTTTAAATGACCATTTCTTGTGTTATCTGTTTCTATTCAACTGGCTCTGCCAAAGGAAGATGATGTCTCCATCTTGAACCCACCTACATAGCAATAATGAGAAAAGCAGCAAACCATTTGAATTGCTGACAAACAACAGAGATGGTGGAAGTGATTCAAAGCTATGAACTTGGCCAAGTCCAAATTATGTTCAGACTAATTGGGACTTATTTTTAGACTTCACATTGATTTTGGGACATGTATTGCTCCCCTGTTAGTACGTTGCCAGGTTTCCCCTTTTCTCTCTTTTTTTGGATCCTCCAGTCTAATTCAGAACAACTCTGACGTTCTTTCTTTTATTGGCTTTTTGTCTATTTTCTAACTACAGATCGTTTTAAACAGCTAGTGAAGTTATTTGGAAGTAGGTTTTGGGTAGCTTTTCAGCAGGTCAGTTTCTCATCAGCTCAAGAATGTTGGACCTGTGAGGACTTCTCGTTGAAGCTCTATTTGCTTTAACTGTCACACGTATGCATACTTAATCCTATCTGACCGAGCAGTGACATAATTGGCCACAAGGAAGCCTCGAGCCACCATCCCTGCCATTTTCTCTGCCTCTCTATCATCCATCTCTCATCCTTCCTACGCTGGTGACAGTCACAGAATTTCACAGGATTTGTGATGCTGATACCCGCTGGTTCTGGGCCTGTCAAATGACTTACTGTATCTCCCTCTCTCGTTCTCTCTCTTCCCTCCACCTCAAGGCGTTGGCTATGCTGCCAAAACTAGTATCAAAGCGTTACAGCCAAGAATCTTCCAGAGTACATGTGCCTGCTAAGCTTCACAGGACTTCGAGGCCTTTGAGGTTATATTTGCTTTAACTACAAAGTCTCAGGGTGAAGGCCGAAGGAGCTTTAATAGTTATAGACCTAAGTAGGAGCTCAGAGTAACATGAACACTTATATAATGTATTAAATGTATATGTATTTTTTTCTTTTAAATTCTGTATGTTGTCAACCTTTGTTCACCTATAGACATACGGTATAAAGAAAATCAGATATACATTCATTTTCAATAATGTCATCAATAATGTGAAGATAGGGTTGACTATTGGTGCTTTCACAAAAATGTCACACAATGATCATTTTGATACATAATCATCATGTGGATCTGATTACTAAGCTGGTAAGGCAAACAAGGACAACAGTCTAGGATTTTAATAAAAATACCAGATACCAGATTTAAAATACCTTTAAAACCAGAAGCAGAGATTACACTTACAATATTAGGACATCGAAAATATAAGACGATATATAGTTCCACATGACAACACTGGTATAATATGGATATATTGCCATGCTCTAGTCCACACACATCACATGCATTCATACAGCTGCATACAGAACATGTGAATGGTAAATACGAGCATGCAGACATGTCGAGCAGCCCTGTTATATAATTCCCGGGTAGCTGACACTAGTTCTCCCAGCCTCCCATCCAGTGTGTTGGCTAAATGGAAATGCCCTGTTTGCTTTTCTTTTGGGAAGCCTCCAGGGGTCAAACACCAGGGCCCTGTCAATTACACTCCAGTTGCTCTGGACATCTATGCAAAAACCAATGCTCATTTGCAGCCTCTTTTGTTTTGTGCATTGCCTGTGATTCCCCCTTCAGCGCTTGCCCAGTTGCCCACAAGTCAGGCATTTGAATAACCACCTCGAGGGGGCGGGGAGAATTAGCCTCAGCTTTACAGTCCAATGATAGCACTATGAGAGGTTCATAATTGCTTGTTTGGCACCCAACAGCCTCTAATGGCGCTTTTCCACTGCAGCACGTAGCACGGTTTAAGCGGGCCGGGTCACTACTAGGGGTAGTTCCGGCTCAGGGCTACTTTTTCACCTTTTTTCTGGCCCTCCACAATCGAGGTTCTTACCGGGCCAACAACCGGGCTGAATATGCTAAACTAGTGACATAAACACTCTCGACTGCTGAATGGTCAGAGAGAATCGCTGGCAAGGGGGCTACAACTACAACAAAATGAACATATTTGACCGTGATTTAATTGTAATACACGTTGCAAAATGATGCCGAAGTAACAACATACTGATACCGGTTAGTAAAAACCATGAATTAATGCTTTGACAAGTCTGCAGACAGACGGCAGGCGAAAAACCTTTTAAAATGCGTGTGTGGAGATCGGATCGATCTAAGCTGTATATGCTCCGTCCACACTCACAACAACGGCCTATACAGACATACATAAACCAGCGACTATTCGCCATGACACAGACAGTCTGTGGTTTGTTTAACTTTTGTCTAGTTTCTGAACAGATATGAGGAGCTGTGAGCTCTGAGTGCTAACAGCTAACAGCTGATGTTTTGGTTTTGTGGTTTGCATTGAAGATGACGTCACGGCAGTTTTATGCAGCGTCACTCCGCTAGCCGAACAGCCGATCGCCCCGCCTACACTGCGTTACTATAGTTACTACACCAGTAACTAAACTGTAATGGAAACGCAGCATAAAGTGAGCCTGGCCTACCAAGGCCTAACCATACCGTACTAAGCCGTGCTAGGTCCTGCAGTGGAAAAGCGCCATAATAGGACTCTATGAAGCTTTAACACCAGTTTTTTGGTTAGTTTCTTCCGAAATCAAAGTTGTATATAGTCCTACACATTAACAACCAATGAGTAATGCTGTAGGACACTTCTGTTATCCTCTTCAGTAGACAATAAGTCTGCTTATAGTGCTGGATATATATTTGTTAGTACTTATGTGTATTCATTTTATTCAATAAATTCGAGACTTTTACTATCTTGAACTGTCACTCTAGGCTTACTGTATAGAACTTATCCAAAAAGTTCCCCCTTCACAACACATAACATGATATTCTCCCTCTATGGCAGTATGATAAAAGGTTAGTACCAGAATATAATTGTATTACCTGCTTCCATAGCAAGTAAAACCAGTTTATTATGATACAGAGCTAAAATAGTTTAAGGCAGAACCACCATCACAAAGTTCTTCGTTTACTCTTTTCTACCATAGTGTTATATCACACAACCGCTTCCTCACACTTTCTTTGCCTCCATCCTGTCATAGCTCTGTTTCTCTCACCCACAAAGGGGTCTCAACACAACCCTCCCATAAGCTGCAGACAGTCCGGGTGTTGGCAGTGACAGCGACTTCAAGCTACATGCCTCTCTGCTAATGATGTTTTAATGTCACCCCATTGCCATTCGCCTCACTTGACTCAAAACGTGTGTATGTGGGGGGGCGGGGGCTGGATATTTACCCCTGCGAGAATCGATTACTGCTTTGTTGACAGTCGCTGCGCAGTATAACCTCTCATTAGGTCCAACATATGCTGCGCCTGGCATTGCTGCCGATGCAAGCTGTTTTCTCAATGACATCTCCTGTGGCGTCAGGAAGGAGCGAGATCTCATAACATTGCCTTAACGTAAAGTTCTGGGGGAAGAGTGCAGTGTGTGTTTGCTTTGAAATAGTACACATTTGGAGCTTTGTTCAGGCAGACGAAAGTTAGTGTTATTTTAGATAGATTTCTGTTTGCACACGCCTTGCTCAATTACTGTTTTTACAAACCTTACAGTAAATGTATTCCTTATTTGCAGTACTACCTCCCGAGTTTGGTCGCAGACGTAGTATCGCCATGCTTCAGCCCAAATCTAAAGCAGTTTCCAAACAACATAGTACATCTAAGATATCTGTGAGTTAATACTGGAAAAAAAGCCCTTTGAGGTTTAACAAGGTGCAGTTTAAGCATGCTGTACTGAAATATCCTGTGCAAAACAGCTCCTGTGTCCTGAATTTAAGTTACAATATTTATTCAACAGTTGCCACCATTTTATCCTCATTCCAGCTTGTCTATCTCAAAATATTCATAACTAATCATAGTTTCTTTGAGCATTGACTTCATCCTTTGAAAATCTCAATTACTGTAAATTGAGCAGGGGAAATATTTGTTCTGTGGGGACACAGTATTTACCTTTTTTTGGGTTAGAACAGAATCAATTTGGAGGTATATCAAAGCAGCGAGGCAGATGAAAAGAAAATCTACCTTTTTTGAATTGGAAATTCGTCACGAACAATGTCCACGTTTGGATTGCTCTGAGACTGGGGGCTATGTCTTTCACCACAATGCAAATCCCACATTATCACAGGAGGAGGTAACCTGGGGGAATATAATAGAAGGTATATAGATCCGGGCCCTCAATGTTTAGGTATTACATCTCGGGATAGGTTCAAGAGAAGTTTAGTCACAGATGAGACTTCAATGTGGGACTTGAAGTTGAAGGGAAATAAATAAATAAACTGAGGAAAAGTACGTTTTCAGTCCATAAATACTGAATGGCATGCATCTTGGGATGGGGGATATTTTTACTTTCTCAGCTCGGAGCGTGTTTACAGCTGCTAGAATATCTGTCTGAATCTCAGCTCAGCAAACATACACAATATGTGTTCAGCCCAGAAAATGGACATCACCATCATAAAGTGGTTCAGTGATAATATATTTTTGTAGTCCGACTCGAGAGTAAGCATAGCAAGGGCTCCCTTGACTAAAATCATTGGGATTTTCCATTGGATTTTGGAATATCGCAGAAAATAAGCTGTCGCAAACGCACGTTGATGATACTTACACATTTTGTTCAGCAGGATAACCTCTACATATTAACACCACTTTCATAATAGTTGAGTAAAAGCAATCACCAGAAATACATTTTTTGGGTGTTAAGGTGATGACGTTATGGAGTCTCAAAGTCGCAACTTGTTAGCAACTGCCGTACAATCTTTAGATATACTCAAGTGGTTTGAGACATATTTTACGTCGTAGAACACAACGTGAAGATCTCGTAATCTTGTGGTAACCACAGCCATTATTTTGGAAAATATAGACAAAACATATTAAAAAACCCTTTGACACAAGGTTACCCGTAAAGGCTGAAATGCTAACTTTTCCGGTTTGAAGACTAATTTCTATACCACTCTATTGAGAAAAATGTCAGAGTTGAACTGAGATACTGTGTTAAGATTTCATGAAATTACTTTTATCTTAAATGTTCCTCTACGTTGAGTTATCAGGCATTGTTGCTCATCCTATATACCAGGGGTCAGCAACCTTTTTGATATGAAGTGCCATTTAAAAAAAAAAAATGTAATCAGTGTGCCAAATCCACATTAAGATTATCATTAATTGCAATTATGACATCACATCAACATTTCCAACGGGTCTGTAATTGTATTACATCAAAGTGCATAGCAACATTTCAAAGAAAGCAGCCATCCTTATGAAAACATTCACATCTGAGTTGAAATCACTAATCACCAATGATGATTAAGCACCAATCTTCAGCAATAAACTTGCAATGTGTTAACAGCAAATGTCAAAACGGGTGAATTAAATGTAACAAACAGAAACATGAGCACCGAGTATGCTCCCATCCATATGAAAACATCCACATGTGATTTATCACACAACAGGTAGGCTTTTTTTTTTTAAATATTGAAGTTAAAAGCATCAATCTGGTGCACTTTGAGAGCATAATTAATAGATATATGGATACATCTCTCAACACCCATATGAAACAGAACTGTAAACAGATTTTCTTTTTATTTATGGATATTTTACAAATCACTCACCTGTTAAACTGTATTCTTGTTTTACTATCATATAGTATTTCATACCTGTTTTTCATTTATTCTCTTATTTTTTGATAACTATAATGAACATGTAAAGGTGTGCCTTTACTTCACCTGAGCTGAGGTTATTTGAGCCTCTCAGTCTGACAGGAGAAGTAGTTGTACTGTACTGTAGCTAGCATATTATTTTAGATGGCGTTATTGTATGATCAGTATAACAGATGAACAGATCGCCACTGGGCTTTCAACTAAAGACACAGCCACGCAAAAACTGCGGCATGTGTACAGCTCCTTATGGGTAATGCAATTTGTGAAGTGCCGGCGCGGAGTTCCGGTGCGCTCCGGCAGCACTACACCCCTGATCGTTTTAACACGTAGGAAAGCAGCAGAAAGTCGACTGGAGTTAAAGAGAGCGGGGCCTAGAAGTTATCCTTCTGCGCTGCGTTGCATGGCTTCCTTCTGCAGGTAACGGGGAGACGCGCTCTGGCGGCGGTCTCGTTCAGGATCCGAAAATACATTTTTTATATTTTGCACACTTATTCCACTTATTACTAGTGTGCCACTGGTTACCATTGCCTTACGCGTGCCTAGGGTTGCCGACCCCTGCTATATACCCTCTCACTGCCCGTGTTGATGTCACAGAAATTTGTTTTTGTTGAGTCTGCTCCAGCAGAATACTTTTATCTTAGCAGACATACCAGTTATGAGCTAGTTTGTGAATCTCAACATCCACGTCCTGTGAATAAACAAAAACAGACAAAAAACTGAATCAAACCCTGGCTCGACAAGAATCTTTCCCTCCCACGTTTCCCATTTGTATTCAGCAATGTTTGCATCTGGAAAACAAGTAATTGAAACCCCCCATGCTCATAGATAAAAGACTGATGTGGTCGAAATAAGAATGCCTCTGAGGTTTTAAATTTGAATATATTGCTCTGTGGTGGCTGATGGCCGGGGTTGAAGATGATCAGCCTCTGCCACAGTGGGCTGGGAGAAATTGGCTCTGTATTTCAAGGTAGCTCATGTCTACTTATGCCATTTTTTTTTTCTGTTGACACTGTCATGTTCTTCTTTATGGCTTTGAAAAATCACAGGCGTTATTGTGCTCGGGGACCAATGGATCACAGAGAATTTGTGGGTCTTTTTTTATCATATTCAGGCCTTTGTACATGCAAATCATTGTGGCTCTGCTGTAGGTGGGTTATTATTTTCAATTTGAATGGCAGATCAGTGTCTGTAAACAATTGCACCTACCTGGCACCGACTACAAACAGCCTCCCAAACGGGTTGACTGTCTTCCTCGGAAATGTGTAAAAATAGCGAGGTCAACCCCCCCCATGTAATCCTAAGGAGTGTCATCACCAGAGGGACATACACGCCTCCTGAATGTGAGATTTGTGAAGTCACACATTCAACCATTCAGGTTTGCTTGCCAACACTGGATGTTTGGCCCCTTCCTTTCGGAGACCTGCAATATGAAGATTGTAACGAACATCCCGGGCATAACAGAGGATCAAAGGCAGCACAACAATTGGATAATAGAAATGCTTTTCTTTGTCTTTCTAAGTATGGGATACGACCCATGTTTCATTTTTGCTGTGGAGGCAAACAATTGTTTTGCTTGATTATCAGAATAAATTGCCATTTTTTTTCTGGTTTCTCATTCATTCTGATCATCTTTGCCCATTTCTTTTTGTGAGAGGGTATTTTCTTTCCCTCTTACCAATCAATAGTTGATGCCCTATCCAGTCTGCTGATGTGATTTTCATTTGGGCCACCTTTTTTCATGATGATTAAAGAAAAAAAATGCTTATTTTAGGAGCTGTTGAATTACATACTATACTATATGGCCATACATTTATTAAATGAATATGTTTGTGGTACTGTAGTAGCATTTCCCATTAATTAATTAATTCCCATTTCAATGGCCCATGTTTCTTTTATAATAATTAGTATATATTTCTGTTACTTTGAGCCGTTTATATAATTCAGTGTCTCTGGAACCAAAGTTTCCAATATGCGTGTATATTTTTATGTTTACATTCCCTCGACTACAGTAACTCGAATGTCTGTATGAGTTGATGCTTAATGGCATGCCAGTAGGTACCAAGGGACAGTGTGCCATCTGTACTTGTTTATATGTCATTACCCTGACATGATTCCCATAATGGAAATTAAATAGTATGGCAATATACTGTACATTAAAAAAGCTTTGAAAAATGTCACAACATGTTGGAGGAGCAGAGTACGTTCTTTTACCATGCTTACACATCCCCGTTTGGTTTGGTGAAAGATCCCTGGTGCTTTTCTCTGACCTTTTTTTGGACTGCTATGACCCGCGTATACCACAATTTGATACCAAATTTTACTTTTTTGTTCTTGTTTTAAATTAAGATTACTGTTAAGATCACGTACATTGGCATTATATATTCCAATGGACATTCTGAACATGTTGTTTTTATAACAATACTTTTCAACCCATGTGGTTCTGTAGGTCCTGTACTTCCATACGTCTCTGCGGCTGCTCAGCACGGTGGTGGTTCTGGAGCTGGTGTCATTGTCACCCAGGCCAGACGGCTCCCAGCAGGCACTGGGGCGAGGCTTCACTGTCCTGGAGCTTTTCACCAACAGGCCAGAGGCTCAGGCTGCTGATGGGGACAGAAGGTGATTAGCATTTTTAATTACACCAGCCAGGTTTCTCACTTTGTTTCCAATGAGGAGATTGTCAAAGAACAGGTATGGTTGTTATGAGGGGACTGCCAGATTATTATAATTTATACCTGTTAATCCCATGCAATAATATGTAGCACAGGATGCTAGTAGAACTATTACTTTACATAAGCAGTGTTTGTTTGCTCTGTTTTGCTAAGTTAGTTTGGTTGAGGGACACCAATTGTTCACACATCATTCATTAAATGTAGCTAGCACAACATTAGACATGTTTTTGTTACATTGGCAACTATAGCTGCTATTCAGTCAGTCATTCATACAGGTTGTTTTCAATGTATTTTCTAGGCTCAATCTACACCATGGATCCCCAAGAAGCCTCCTACACTCCCTTCTGAAGGACACTGTTGAGTGTAAGGACATCTTTTATATACTATGTTTTGTGAATCTGTATTCCTTTTCACTTTGACCCTGGAGTAATGCAGCAGGAAAGCTTAGTGAGGCTCAGCAGTATATATTTAGAGGCCAGGAAGGTGACATATGCTTTTATAGTTGAGAACCTTGACAACTACAGCATCTTTAGGTACACACGACAATACACGAGGCAGTACTCTCCCTCAGCTCTGCCTTGTTACTGCAAGTCGAGATGTTCTAGAAATTAAATATCAATGATTCACTAACACTTCATATAATCTAAAGCAAAATTTGTAAGACATAACCTCTGGAGACTTTAATCCATTAAGGGGTGCTCTGCTATGACAATTCAGCTCGGCATGGAAGGAATGTGCATAGATGTAAGAGTTCTAAAAAAGTAAATTTATAAACTACTTGAGTAATTGCCTATATTTCCTGCAAAATAAACTATATTGAATAATAAATCATTGAACTTGTCTAACCCTGCTTAGCTGGCACTGCCATCCTAAAGCCTTGCTGACTTGGAAAAACTCCCACTCCAAACCTTATGAGGCAAAACAGAATAAATATTCGGTGTGAAAGCTCCAAAAAGAGATACCAGTGCAGTAAGCCCTGCCAGAGAACAACACAATGTTTATTACAATGTGCAATGAGATGTGAAGCAGAAAATATAAGTATGAAATGACGGGTACCATCACAGGAGGACAGGTCAACTGCATTTATTGTCAGTCTAACACAGCCGTTTTCCAACTGTGGGTTCAAAAGTTACATTAAACAAGGCTCAATGTGGACAATGCTCGTTTGACATTAGCATCTTCGCGTAAGCGCGGAAACACGAGCAATCTGTCCAAACATCGTAATTAGTCGAAGAAATGCAACGTTTTCCACTGCCTTAACTCGTAGCTCTGTTGCCCCAATTACGTGTCAGGTGGAAGAAGTACTCAGATCTTGTACTAGTAAAAGTACAAGTACCAGAGTGTAGGAATACTCTGTTACAATTAAAAGTCCTGCATTCAAAATGTTACTCAAGTAAAAGTAGGTAGGCTATGTGTGGAATAGGAATGGACTAGTGATGTGATTATTTGCAACCTGCAGTACAAATAGTACTTAATGTTGATACAAATATTTTCATTAAAAAAATGTATTTAATAAACTACTACTCAGGGAAGTAGGGCTACTAGTTTCAATTAGGCCTAATTATTTTACAGTGGCACAGGATCAATCTCCAATACAAGCACTTTTGTTCATGTTCAATTCCTAATAACATATACAATGATGGTTGGATCTTTGTGTCTTGTTATTATTGGCAGAGAAAATGTAGTGTTTGTACAACTATATACAATTAATCCTACCAATCTAGGTGGGAACCGGGTTAGGGGGGGGCTTGAAAATGTTTCCAATTACCCTAGGGGGGCCTGACTGAAAAAGTTTGGGAACCACTGGTGTAAAGGCCCGGACACACCAAGCTGACACCAAAGAACTGACACAGACGGACTCCGACTGTTGCGTCGCCTTTCTTCTTGGGTCAGATTGGGTTATTTTGGTAGTTTACTTTTTAGCTGCATTTTTCTTTGTGGAGCCTGTGTGCGTGTGGCCAAGAGTGATTTTATAGATCTTAGCACTCTGCATGATACCTAACAATTACTTTTACAATGGATAGGAAGTAAAGAAAGTTTTACCTTTATGATTGAATAAATTAAAATAAATGTGGATCTTCCTGCTGGAGGTTGACAGTTTGGTTTTTCAGTCATGAGTTTTTTTTTGAGAATTCCAAACTTTTAATTGGATTATCTTTTATATCTTTTATATTAGACTTTTATCACTTTAGCATTTGAGAACAAGTCTATTTAAATTATTGAGTATGCTACAGAAGCTCAGGGTTGCTCTACATGTCCTCGCCTGGCCTAAAAACCAAGGCTATGAATTACAGAACACCATAGTGCCTCACAGTATGAATAACACTGTGCCCAGTGAGAGCCAGAGTTCCTGTCTTTGCTATCATGTCACATGAATATTAGAAAACCTTCTCTCAAACGGACTCTTATGCCCGCTGAATTATTAACCACATGCCTGTTGTTTGGTGGAACGTTGCGTCTTTGTTCTAAGTGATATTGCTGCCACTGTTGCTCTTTTATCGCCAGAACCCTTTTTTTATCTCTCCATATCGCTTTTACATCCATCATGGCAGGATTGCACAGTCCTGTATCTACTGCTTGACGTGAAGCATTTTTAGTGTGAATTTGAGAAACAAGTACCTAAAACTGTTCTGTGCTGGAATGAAATAAGTAAATTTCGTTATAGCAAGGATTCATGTCTGATTGTGTGAAATAATTATAATGAGAACACATGCCCTGGAGTCTGACATTTTTTTATTTGTTTATCTTTCGTGCATACCATATTCCACATTATTCAGTTTCCATCTGACTTTGTTTTTGAAAATACGGTAGCTCTGGATAAGAATAATACCTTCATTACTACTTGAAGTGTTGAAATGAAGTTGGGGTAAACTGAATAAAAGTGAATGAATTTAAACTACAAATGGCAGTAACTCCACATCACTCACTATTATTATTCATGTTATTATTACATTGGATGGCTATTTCTTATAGTCCTTAAACAACCTGATGACTTAAGACAAAGACACTGCTACACTTAATCTGGTTTGACCACCAAAACAAATGGCAACAACAGTGCACTGAAATCAGATGGTTTTAGTTCATTTAGGTTAACATGTAGAAAATCCTGATTACATCAGGAATGAGGGTTATAAATAATAACATTTGCATTCATCCGCTGCAGCCACTCTTATACGACTTATCTCTATTTTCTCTTCTTTCGCATGTTCTCTGAGGCCGGCTTATTAGGCAAGTCCCGCCCTCATACATGTTGGCAATCAATCCAAAAAGAGCACCCTTCAAGTGCAACAAAACTGAAAATATTCTGGTGCCAACATCGACAACGTGGTTACGTGGTGTGGGAATTTGGTTCGAGCTACTGGAGAGAACACACATTGCGTATTGACATACCAAGCTGGTTATAGGCTATTGCTAAACTGCGAGTGGGCGAGCGTCTGTTAGCCTAATTTTTGTTTGGCGGCGAACTCAAGTCAAGGTGGGACACCTTCTTTTCTCATCTTTCATCTTTATTGTCTAATCATTCTTATATACTGATATTTTCACAATGACAAGGTCTTCTGGAAAGAGTGGTTAGTGAGAGTACTGTGAAAATGGTTCCAAAAACACTGTTTCATTTTTAAAAGTGTGGCTTTTATATCTAGTCCTTGATTTTATTTTGCCTATTTGAGAGACCAATACAGACTACCGCTGCCTGCTGTTAAGGCGCAGCATGTATCAGATAGTTGGCTGTAGTCTTTGCAGTTTGTTCAAATCAACGTTTTGGCTAAGAAACTGGCAACGCAAGGCAACCAAGCCATCTCCTCCGTTGCCACTAGTTCTTTAATGTCTGTTTGGTGTTAGAGCCTTTAGAGAAAGAAGTGTTTTTTTATGCTGTGGTAAAGTTTTTGTAAACATTGTCTAAATGGCCCCCAGTTTGTTTTGTGATTTAGCAGTGTGAGAAAATAAATCTGGATTCTTCCTTTTGTTGAATGTCACATCAAAGACCAGCATTTTGTTGATTCTGTATCATTGTGACTCGACTTATTGAAAGAAGCCACTATTGACTGCCAGGCTATTGACTAAAATGAGCTTGTGTTTGTCACCCTTGTGTCTTCGGTACATTAAAAGTGCTTTCAATTACATTTTAGTACAGAGTACACTGTGTACATACGTTATGAACTTACCTGGTTGTTTCAGAAGAGCAAACAAACCTCGGTCCTTTTATTGACACAATGAAGCATATGTTCTGTTCCAAGGCCAGTCATTGTACTCTGTACCCTGGAGTACACAGGTAGGTCAATATGTTGCCCTCTGTTCACAGTGCAAAATGTGGTCTTTGTCTTCACACTCCACTGAGATTTGTTTGCTGCATCACAACATGCAGCAACAGTTACATTTAATATATTGCCAGTTGAAGTAGGAATAAAGACAGATAGACGGAAGGATACAAATATAGCCTGTGGCCTCGTGGTAACTCAGTGTGTTAGAAATCGATCAAGAATCAATGTAACACTGCAGATTAGGGTCAGAACGTTTTTCCAACATTTTTCAAAGCTTTTTTAATGTACAGTATATTGCCATACTATTTAATTTCCATTATGGGAATCATGTCAGGGTAATGACATATAAACAAGTACAGATGGCACACTGTCCCTTGGTACCTACTGGCATGCCATTAAGCATCAACTCATACAGACATTCAAGTTACTGTAGTCGAGGGAATGTAAACAAAAATATATACGCATATTGGAAACTTTGGTTCCAGAGACACTGAATTATATAAACGGCTCAAAGTAATGGAAAGATATACTAATTATTATAAAAAGAAACATGGGCCATTGAAATGAGAATTAATTAATTAATGGGAAATGCTACTACAGTACCACAACATATTCATTGAATTAAACATTATGACCTGAAATTGCTGCTGAATGAAAAGTCAGGGACTTGCTATATAGTCCTTTTGATTCATCCTCTGTTGAGTTTTCATTCTGAACCAAATTGGTAATCCAACAAAACATTTGACAAACATCTCTGGTCAAATGCAGAAGACTGTAAAGTATCACCAAATGATTGCAAAAAAACAGCAATATAGTCCCACATGTGTTGTCAATTGTGTGTCAAAGAGACCTTTTACAAAGATATAGATTAACAAAGAGTAAAAGGAGAGTCAGAAATTGAGATTAAGAATATGGTGGCCTTTTTTATTTGTATTGAATTAAGAATCAAATCATGACACCGAGATTTGGAATCAACATTTGTGATTTCCAAAGACACAGTTTTTATTTTTTGTATAAATGAAATTATAAAAATAGTTAAGGAATTAAGTATTGATGGATGGAAAAACACATTTGGTGACAGTTACAGTATAGTACAGATACATATACCAGCCTTTCCGTTTCGTGCACAAATTACAAAAAGTCAGTAAACTTCTGGTCTCCAAGTTGCTTCATTGAAGCCCCTTGAAGTGCAATCGCTGTTAATTACTAAACTATGTCAGTGCGAGAGAAAATAAACGGTTCATATTCATAAAGAACCCCCAATTAGTAAAACGTTGTCACCAAACAACCCATATTTGTATCGATATTATAGTAACTTTCTGCTGTTAATTCCCACTCCATCCTTCTCTGTGACCGGATGGACCGGAGAGATTTACATTTTCCAGACTTTTTTCTGGTCAAAGTCTGTTAAATACCAGCTAACAGAAACAATGATACATGCATATAAATAACAGCAGGCTTTCTTAAAAAAAAATGGATAAGAAAAAATCCACATAAAGGTATACCAATATATGTAGGAGGAGGCAAAGACCTATTTACATGCTGCATGTTTTTACAGAAATGTAACTTTAATATATGCATTTATTCAGCCCTTCCTCAATTCTGTTATAACAAAACAGAGTCCATAGTTTTGCAATGACCATGCCAGCTTGTAGAACAGGCCGTTTGGACTCTAAGTACGGTGGCTGAGAGGTGCAATCGACAATTACAAAGTGTGAAACACTTTAACAAAGCTTGAGACAAATTTACCTTTTATAAAACAACATTTTAATTAGCAAAACACTTTTACCAAAGAAAAAACAATTTAACATTAACAAAAACAAATGAACAAGATGCAAAACACTTTTACAAAGCTAGAGACAAATTTACAAGTGTCGAAACACTTTAACATTTTCCCGAAACACTTTAACATTTGCCGAAACACTTTAACAAACTAGAGAATCAAACCGGAAAGGGAATGCCCATCATACCAGAAGTGACGTGCAAGTGATTGACACAAACTTAAGTTTGTTTTGGCCGGAGGTTGCGCTAGACCTTTTCGCTTCCCGTCATTTTGATGGACAGGATCGTAACATTTCCGTCAAAATCCATTATAACCCGTCGGCCTGTACACAACTCTGACGGGGACGGGACGGGGACGGGGGGGACGCACACTCGCTCGTGAACTGTTAGCGCCGTGTTATGCATGCCCACTGCACCTCGCGGGAGCGAGCGCAGCGTAAAGCAAGCACTCACAGACATTTCAATGATCTGTTTGGCAAGGTAAGGTTTGGAAACAATATCATTTCCTTTTGTGAGGGCATGCATAATAACACGGCATAACACCGGAGCCCCGCTGCGTGGAAACTTTGGCGCTGTTCTGAGTTTGTTCTAATCTGTCAAAAGATTTTCAGGCTTTCAGATTTTTCCGTCATTGTTAAAAAAAAACGTCATCAAATCAAATCAAGTTTTATTTATAAAGCACATTTAAAAGCGACTTTTGGTCGAGCCAAAGTGCTGTACATGTAATAAAAACACATTACTACAAATCACAATAAACGACAATAAATTACAACAGATATATCTTAAAAAACTAAATAAAAATAAAACACACGGAAAAGTCAGGAGTCGTGCTCCGCTCTAACTAGAAAGCCAGAGAGAAGAAGTGTGTTGTCATGGACGGAAAATATTCAGTTCAAGGTTCAAGGTTCTTTATTGTCAATCTGACATAGCTACAGAGTAATTATGTAGTTGAAAATCTTATGTCACAGGCTTCTCCAACAATGCAACATAATAACATAATAACAATAAGAGCAAGAGCAATACAAAAAGAAAAATAGTTATAAAATAAAGTGATGATGTGGAATAGTGCAGTACGGGTCTATATACAAGTTATTGGAATGATATATATATATATTAGGTATTAGATACATATTATTGAGTAGCGGAAGAATGTTTTGAAGTTGTTTCAACAGTTCAATTTTTTAACAGTCTCACACGGTTAACACGACCTCTGGTTTTGGCGGATAGACCACCGGTACCTATGGACGGTACGAGTGTGTTTATGGTCGTTAAACATGTTTTGTCCGTTCTGTGGAAACCACCTGGGCCAAGTGACATGGTTTTGCTCATCACGATATACTTTCTCGTGCGCAAGAGATACATTCTCGTGCACACAAGAAAGTTACAGGTTCGCCAAGTAGGAAGTGGAGCTGTGCCTTTTACACACAGCCTTCGCTGTGTTTACCTTCATTAGACAGCTAAAGAGCAACTGCAGGCTGCTTTGTTTTAACCACACACACCTCTACACACACACACACACACACACACACACACACACACACACACCTCTACACACATTGAACTGCTCGATTATTCCCTCTATTACTCGTTTTATGAAGGAGATGTCCAGTCCACAATGCGCATGACGTGTGTATTTTATAACATTTTAATTTGTCTCAAGCTTTGTTAAAGTGTTTCACACTTTGTAATTGTCGATTGCACCTCTCAGCCACCGTAGTTAAGAGCCCATTGTAGTGCCAGTGCATGTTGTAGTATATGTGTGTGGTGTGTGTGTAGGTGAATGTAGTTGCCAGAGTGTGACCAGTGAGCGTCGGGGTATACTGGAGGTGGCTGCCAAACACTATAAGGCGCTTTCACACCGGAGTACTTTTCCCAGGTATAGTTCCGATAGTTCCTGGGATTTTGCTTTCACACCAAAAAGATCTGGAACTTTATTGCGAACCTTTTCACCCCTTTTTTAGTTCCTGCTAGAGAGCAGGGACTTTCCTGTGGAGAAAAAGGTTCCAATTTCTGATTGGCTGGGTGAATTGCAAACCACGCCCCGTAAGGCAGTATACGCCGTGAAGTTGTTTGCGGCCTGCCAGTAAACCCAAAGCAGCAGAAGAAGAAGAAGAAGAAGAAGAAGTGATGTCAGCGGCTCCCTCAGGGACTTATTCCGGTGTGAACGCGATTTACTAGATAGTTCCAGGAAATAAAAGTTCCGGGGGAAAGTTCCGGGAACTATTCCTGGGAAAAGTACTTGGTGTGAAAGCGCCTATGTTTCTATGTTCCACTGCCTAGCCAGGCTCTTTGCCACTGGCTTAGTAACACACAATTAATGGATGGAACTAGATAAAGACACAAAAAACATAAGGAAGAAAAATAAGGAAGAAAAAAGTAGAAGGGGTTTGTCTAGTAGAAGATTGACTTGGTGGAAACAGGAATGCAAGGTGATTGGATGCGTACAATACATTATCATAACTCTAATTATGGTGATTGTCATGTTTTTAATTGAACGTTACCATATTACATAATTAAATGGAAAGATTAGATTGGAGAAAAAACTGGGCTGATTAAAAGATAAAAAGTGGTTTAGCTAAAAGCATGAATATTGAATATTTGTCATGCCTCTAAAACTGTGGAATTTTGGATAAACACACTTTTCACTTTTGAGCAACGTTTTAAAAATAGATTTGCTCCTTAGTTTAAAGACAGAACCAAAGGGTGGGGGTTCAATGGAAAAAGCCCACATGCTAAACTATGAATTGGAGAGAACTAAATCTGAATTCAAACAGAAAGGGAGCATTGAAACTGAGGAAGAAAGAACAAATGGTGAAGTCAAAGCTTCTCTATTTTCCAGAGCTGGAGTCAGGGTCAAGAGGCAGGAAATGGGAAAAGGAGATAGAGGAACGGAAGTTGCTTTGGGGCTTTTGAAAGTCAAAAAGAGAAGGAGGAAACAAGCATGAAGGGAGGCAATAAGCTCATTGGCCCTTCTAAGTTTCTCCTCTCGACCAACTGTGAGGAAAGGGGAAGTAGTAGAGAGAAGCAAAAATGGAATAAGAAAGCTGGAGGGCTGCTCTCTGGGACCCTCTTAGTGCGATGAGAGGACAAACAGATGGTACATTGTGTTCACATTAGCATATCTTAATGTGAAGCAACACCCCAATGCATCAATTTATTGTGTGTACGTCTGTGTGGGGCACAGAAAGGTAGTGACATGACACATTTTCTCACTGATATCCTGAAAAGCCTCTCTGTGGCAAAGATAAAGAGGTTTGCTGGTGCCTTCAAAAGCCTTCTCCCTGCATATCTGACTCGAAGGCAACCCACATAAGTGTTTGTTTTTCACCACCCACGCCAAGCTTTATTGCTGTTTGGGTGAGCTTCAAACTTCCAACAAACATAATGAAGTTAAACACTTTCCCCCTGTTGTTGCTCCTTTACCTGTAACATGTTGCACTTTAGGCTCAGCTTGAGCCCTGGCAAACTCTTTACAGCATTTAAACTGTTATTTTTTGCGTTTTCATCGAAAGGATGCATCTCTATCACTGATTACAATTTAATGGTTTGATTTAAACTATCCCCAGTTCTTGAAAACTTTTCTGGTAAATGGTTTCCCAACAAAACTTCTGCCAACATTTTCACCAGTTTCAGAAGTTTCTTTGATACCTGTTTACTATCATGTTCGTATCTTGAGCAGCAATACTAATTTAACCCAGGAATACAGAAACAATTAAATACATTTGAACTCACTAAGGTTACTTTTGCTTTCTTTACATGGGCCTTATGTGTGTACTCATGGGAAACATTCCTATTCCCAGCATTCCTATTTGAATACATTATTATTGCACTGCTCTAATCTTTTAATTTTGGGCATTTTCTGAATTCTTTTTGAAAAGTTAACAGACATGAAATTGGTGGGGTTTCGTTCCTTATGTGGTACATTTTGTGACATGTGCTGTAACCATTCTGCAAACAATGCCCTACTTTATTCCTACATCCCTATTCCTGAGATTACCTAGTTTTCAACTTTATAAATTTGATTTTAACTTAATGTTTGCTGAAAAATTAGAAGGATGAAATATAATTTAATAACAACAATTTTCATTAACTCTGTTGTTCCCTAATGTATTTATCTTAAATGTTTGTGTTATGTTGAAATCTTGAATGTAATGTAATAAACGCTCTACTCATCCAGTAAAAATACAGAGAAAAACTAAATATGTCATAGTACAACACGCCTAAAATGTTGAAGGTAATTTAAAAACAGAGATTATATGATTTGTCTATATAATTTGACATACAAGTTTATTTTAAAACTTTAAAATATATCACCCATTTCAGATGCTGGAAACAAATCTTAAATATACAAATGTAACATATTTAAAGAATGCTTCTTTTTGTTCCATGTTCGTGTATCGAACAGTGGCTGGCATATCTGTATGAGATATACATTATGTGTTTCTGCGTTTTTATTTCAACTAAAAATCTTTCTGGAAATCATAGAAAAAGGTGCGCAAGTTTACATTTTCTAATGAGTTGATGTGTCTGATCACAATTCCAAAATCCATCAATTTACATAATATATAAAAAAATAAAGCATCACAGCCTTTCATTCAAGAGGCAAGAAGAAGGTCATGTTTTCCAGTTTTTACTTAATTGAATAATCCTTTCATCCCAGTTGATAGTTTCACCATTTGACATTGGTCTTTGGGACGTAACATGCAACATAATTAATGTAGGGATGCCTTAACACAATACATAGATATAAAATAATAAAATACAATTATGTCTATAAACATAGAAACACTTGCAGGTTCGCACTTAAAATCCCTTTCCTCTTACCTAACTTGGCTGCACAACCTTCTCTCAAAAAATATCCCCATTTGTTTTCATCTATATACTTTCTTCTTCCACACTCAACCATCTCCCAAAACCACTGCTTCTGTTTGTGTGATGCTGAGCCATTTCCCCCCCGAATTCCTTGGTTTCACATCTCTTGCCAAGATGCTGCTCAACTGACTCTGAGGTACCACACCACTGCTGTACGGAAAGATTTGGGCTAGTTTTCTAATCTATGCACAGCATCTGACTGAAACCCGAGCTTGATGCATAATGAATAATGAGAAATAAATGATGAAAAAGTTGCCGACACCTGGGCAACAACTGTGTCAAGAAAGTTATCCGCTTGATTTCCCCCCTTTCTTTTTTCTTCCCCTTCAAACCCACCCTACTTTTCTGTTTCATGGTAAAAACACCTTTTTATTAAAAGCTGCTGTTGCCACTGAAACCATTTGAAGAATGAGAAACTCACAGAGTTGAAGCTTTACTGCAACCTCAGAGATTTTGCCAAACCATTTGTTTGGCTTTAGACATAAGCAATTATTTGTAGTAAGTTCACTGTTGGAGAGAGTTAAAGACTTTGACAGGTATGAGTGATGGACAGGGAGAGGAGGACAACACAGCAATGTATACTAAATCATCTTTCCCTCTCCATCCCCTTTCAGTGGCTTTCAAGATAAAGGCACTGGCCTGGGAATTGATGAAAAGTTGTCAACAGAAAAAATTGACATTGTACCCAGCTCTCCTCTGAACTAAGCTTCCAATTGTTGTGATGTTTCATACTGTATAGAAAATACTCCTTTATTACAAAAATGTCTATCTCTCAAGTCTTCAAGATACAAATGATTTCAATTGAATTTAACATACAATCTGTTTTCTTATCATAATTCTACTAATCTGATTCCATCATGATCCATTTGTAATTTAGCCACGTTTATTTTCTCGGTTTAAACATTACAGATGTTTACTTATGATGTTGGTTCAAGTATACCGTTGTTAAGCTACCATTGGTCAATAGCTTGACTTTTTATACTCCATATAGTTAATTGGGTTTGGTATGTCTATCATTTTATGTTAATCAAAGGTCCAAATTGTATTTTGTTATAGTGAATATGAGACCTATATATACATTTATATTGAATTATATAAATGTATTTGCCCTGCATACCTAATGCATTTACAGAATATTTTAAATATCATCTGTAATGTATATTTCCAGGGTTATCCTTGTATTTGGGGTTTCTACTGAACATTTTCTACATCCTTTAATGTTCAAGAAACATATTATGTTTGTGTTACTGTGTCTGGAACCTTTCCCGCTCCAATAAAAACCCGCACTGCAGTGTAGTCTTGAGAAAAGAAAGTGCACCTTTTGCAATGGTAGTTCTTAAGCCCGATTTATAATGAGCCAACTTGTGACATAAGAAGGGGAGCAGAAGCTGAATGGCTGGTTGAATGCCATATTTTCTCACTTGGCAGTTTCGCCATTAGTAGGATGGTAGGCAAGCTAAAGGTAAGTGCACAGGCACTACAAAAAGTGGTTCATGGTCCTTTAAAGGTCCCCTATTATACTGTTTTTCATTAATATATTATAGGTCTCGTATATATATATACAAAACATGTCTCTGAAGTGTTTGGCTCGAAAAACCAAACAGATCATTGTAGCATCCCATAAACCCCTCTGTTTCAGCCCTGTTTCAAAAGTGCTGATTCTCTGTCTGTTACTTTAGATAAAATAAGGAGCCACTCCCAACGCCCCTCTGCAAGATATTTGGTTAAAAATAACACAATTGTGCTCTAGGAGGAGATTTAGGTGATAAGGTGGGGGGGGGGGGGTTTCCCTGACCCTTTCAGAATCTCTTTACACAGAGGGGAGGACACATGTTTATGTTTAAAATACATGAAAAAGTGGATTTTGCATAATAGGTGACCTTTTAAGGCTTTTATACAAACCCTGTTTACCGTGATAATTATGAAACAAAACACATACAAGCACTTGGATTGTCTCAGACATGACCACCATTTCACTTACCACTACGGCTCACCTTCAGATCGCTCACTGTCCTGTTGAGACAGCCTATGGGTGTGAATGGAACTTCCTGTATTGATTGTCACTGATGCTTTTGAAGGTGCAATCATTAACCCTGTCACAGTGAGAGATTGTGATGCTTTTCAGGCTTGAAGGAAGCCAAACATACGCAGCGCATCAAACACCACTTTGCTCACCTTCAAAATGGTCGGTGCTTTCAGGAATTGTGGGTCCTCGCTTGTCATTGGATGACCTGCTTGAAGGATGACCATGTCTACCTCATTGCTCATACCTTGTGCCTCATCCACGCTGCGGTGCTCTTCCGGAGGAGTGCCTTTTTCCAAGTGGAATGGTTGTCATTTCAGTTTAGCCCTGGAAAACGATGCTCGCAGTGTAATGGAACATTGCACCTAGGTCACCAGCACCCAAATGGAATATTGAAAAATGATCTGCGTGTTGGGTGTCATGTTGTCTGTGACTCATTGCTTTTTGGGGGAAATATTAGACGCACCAAGATGATTGATTCTTTGGGTGGTTTGGGAACGATGGTGGGGTGGAATGTCAAATCTGACTCATTTGTATTCAGAGTGGCAGTTTGCTTGTTTGTCAGGAAATGCATGTGAAATGATACAATTCGTTTTACAAATGTATTACAAAGATTTGGCTTATTTATAGCCAATGTGGTAGCACTAACATCGATTTGGCTTATTTAAAATTAATGTAACTGCAGGATTTTTGTGTTTGTATCTTCATGGTTGATTGCACTTATTGAAAGTCGCTTTGGGTAATATGTAATGTAATGTCTTTTTTTGCAGACAGCAGTCTCCTGAAGACTATAGACGGAGCACATTTCGAATATGTGTTAAAAAACCACCAGGCGTTGGTTTCCGTGATGCACCTCCTTCCAGAGAATGTCCTTATATCTGGAAATGAGAACATTCCAGGGCTTGCAACTTCT
This sequence comes from Trematomus bernacchii, assembly GCF_902827165.1. Lineage (NCBI taxonomy): Eukaryota > Metazoa > Chordata > Actinopteri > Perciformes > Nototheniidae > Trematomus > Trematomus bernacchii. Next base: position 15,499,852 of record NW_022987727.1, on the reverse strand, counting down.
CCAACAGGTAAACCATTGTAATATTTCAAATTAAACAATCCCTTAACATTGGTTTGTTTTCTCCTAGCATCTCACACCAGATATGGAGCAGATCTCGTACATGCATTTAATGTACCTCTTTAGATGTGATGACAAAGGCTTTGAGAATCTAAAAATGTTTGGTAAAAGGTTAAAAGTGCTTGAATTCTACCGTTAAAAAGCTGTATGAATCCTTTATTTGTAATCCCCCCCCCATCTGATTTCAGCTCACCTGAAGTTAACCTCACTCTCCAACTCTCTATGCAGACTCTCTTCAACCATTACCATATTCCTTTCCTTTTCCATCTATACCATTTTCGCATAATTTCTGTGCCCTGTTCTGCACACATTTTCAGATTTACAAGGTAAACAAAATTAGCATTTGCCGTCCTTGATGAGAGTAAGTAATGCATATTTGGTCTATTGACAAAACTCTAGTCTAGACTACTTGTTGTTCAGTGTATCGTTTGTATTATTCCCTAACTCGTCAAAATGTATTTCTTTCAGACGAGAACAAAATAAAAAAATACGTAGGAGATTCTTACACTACAGATGCACATTAGTCCTCATTTAGAGTGGGCCAATAATGCTCATTTTCAGGTTTCACATTTGTATGTTTTGCCTCTACTTTGACTATTGTTCAAAAAGTGCTTTATTTTGTGCTGCTATTTTCACACTCTGTTTGAAACCAGAGCCCAGTCTGCTCTTATTGGTTAGCTGGCCAGCTCTGTTATGATTGGTCAACCGCTTAGAAATGTCCCCTCCTTTAACTTTTAAGTGTTTGAGCGCTAGCCAATAGAATCATGAGTGTTACCTTGTGATGTCACTATGTAACTGAAGTAAAATAACTACAATCAAGGCGTTTCAGGAAGGGAGGAAGTGCGTTGGAGAGAAACTCCCTCTGGCGTGAACTTTGGGATTTTAACCTTTTGCAGACCATATACATGCACATAAACATATATAACACACTACAGGAAAGGGAAAACCCAAAATGCCCATTAAAAAAATTAAAAAAAAGTTGGAGCAAAGAAAAAAGTCACCTAAACTCAAGCTAGATCAATCAAAATATGTCTCAACCAAACACCCTCAGCACATATCAGGTGTAATCTTACAAAACAAATTGCCTTTCTCCAACTTCGAATGAACAAACAGGACAGTCATCATGGTACTTAATAGTGGAAACTTATTCCCATCAGGAGTTGAGATGTCTGCAGTACTTGGAAAGTGAGTTTCTAAGGGGGAATGTAATGAAGTCTGACAGTGCGGAGCTATAATCATTGGGAGTCAGTGGGAGGTATGGTAGCCGGCTAATCCTCTTCATGTTCTGGGGCTGTGAGCAGCAGAGACCTAAGCTTCCTTTTAAGACCACAGCCACCAGTTTGATATGCACGCCGCATTCAGAACAGTCCAACTCTGCGCTCCCGAGACAAGGGGCTGCAATGAAACGCTTGATGGCTACATTACTCTTGAAGAGATTCCAATCACACTGGTTATTTCTCTTTGTTGTGTCAGAAAGGGGTAATTGTCGACTTCACAGGCCTCCCTGCTTTGCCCATTGGCTGAAATGCTTTCACAAATCGATTCTGATACAATTTACGCCAGATGGAAACAGTTTTTGTTGGATTGTTTGACAGCAGCTGTGGTATCTCTCTCTGTGGTGTAAATACTGTAGTGATTGGCATTAGGCAGCATACCACAGATCAATGGAGCATTCATTTAGATGGAGATGCTGTCCCTCAGCAACATTTATATACATTTAAAATCAAAGAGTGAGATCTTACCATGCGTACAGTACATCTGCTACCAAAAAAAGGGTGCGCTTGTTTCTTCATCCAGCTCATATATTCCTCCATGACAGTGCTTAAAGTGGGCCAGTACACACTGTTCTTAATTTCGCAATAAAGGTGTAGATTTATTGCGCTCCGGCACAAGTTGCAGGTGTTCTTTGGGCGCCTCTATCATCTCACATACAGTAATTGCTACGCACCAATTTTGCTACTTTAATACCAACTAAGTAATACTTATAAATTAAGATAGCACTTACACTTTGCCTTGGACATATTCATAAAATAGTAGTCCTTCTTGGGTGGCACTTTATCAGTTGTTTTCTTCATCTACTCTCATTCACAGTTCAGCACAGGGGCAAAAGGTTTTGGGGTTCAATGGCCCCCTGGGACCTATTATTTCTGGAACCCTTGTCATCGGCAATATTTCATACAATGTTTTATTCACTGAAAAAACTCGGAATCTAATGATTTGCTGACACTGGCATTTGCTCACACTTGGCACATCAACCGTCACTCTTGGTGAAGCTTAACCACACAGTCGCTACGCACACATTATATCAATCTCATATGATGAAATATGTAAACATGTGGCTCGAACTTAAATGTGGCCATGGCCATTTTACACAGTAGTAGTCCTACTTGGAGAGTCAACCCTTATTTGTGGCATGTTACACGTTTTTTTATTCCCAATGTGGTACAGGCGCGTTAACGCTCATGTCACCAATGTGTATGGTTATTAATACAAACAAACAAACAAACAAACAAACTGTAAAGCACATACTCCAGGGGCATATAACATATGACATTGAGCAGCTCTTGAGTTCAGGGTGAGGCAGACATATCAACAAGTAAAGCTGCCGTGAAACAGCAAGTGTTTTTTCATAAAATGGTACAAATGCTGAAACTAGTGATAAAGTAACATAGAGTTTAGCTTACTTCAAAAGATAACACCCACATAAGTAGAATCAGCATGGCTGTAACACTGCATAAAATCGAGTTTTCCAGCTGACCTCTCTTTTAAGTTTCTAGAACTGCCTTGATACATTTCATGGGGATGACAGAGACTGTCTGGGAACTTTTGAAAATGGGTCACAAAGAGGAATATACCAACATCGGTTTTACAACCTGTTTTCACACATTTATTACACTAGACGGTGCTTTTCAGTTTATGTTTACCTCTGAAGCAACCCAGACGGAAAATATGTTTTTTTCTGAGATGCAAACACAATTATCAGGTAAATGTCACGGCATGTCGATATGTGATGCTATGTTTTGTGCTGTCACCAGGGGACGCTCTGCTGAGGCCTCAGCTGCTCAAGATGCTGCCCTTCACCCTGAACAAACTGACCATCTCCCTCCAGCCGTCCCTGGAAAAGTTTGAGAGCCAGCTGCTGCAGCTGATCAATGCTGACTGCCACAACACAGTAAGGCCAGGCTTTCACAGCACATACTCAGCCTTGATAGTAATTGCACATGACACATTCAATTAAATTCATTTATTCACAAACAGTTAAAAGTTAAATCCTAAAACAAAATGGAGATATGAGACTGATTAGCTATTTGAAGCTTGGAAAAACAATCTAAGAAAACACCAACACTAACAAAATACCTTAGAAACTAATCTAATCCAACCCTTAATTCTAACTAGTACCAAACCATTCATTGTATCAGTGTAAACACAATTAAATTAAAATACACTAATAAAATTAAAAACACTAGGGACAGAAACATTATCATCTGATGTGGACGACCATGTCAAATCCTCCATATTCTCATACTCTGGACATTTTAAATTATGCACTTACATGTTCTTTTGAGAAACATCCCCTACATATAAAGGAACTATTGAAGTTACTAGAAAATATGCATATTCATCATCTTACATCTTACTTCCTTTAAGTGTATTTGGTTGCTTACAAAGGAAAAACAAAAATTGAGTACACAATTCCGATAACATTTCATCCTTCTGGGGTAACAGTTCGCTACATTCTTCAAATTAACGATGGCTGCGATGGCCTTGACATACCTCTGCCAAGATTATTCTCTCCAGCCTGATGCTTTCCTTTATCTCACTTTCCGTTTATTCAGCGTGCGAGCACAAGCCCTTTTACAGCTGCCACTGCAATTTAAGGGACATCACCTCCCAGACTAAATGGAGCTTATCTATTCTCTTCCCCTTTTTTCGTCTACGGAGTCCCAGATGGTTAACTGTATTTGACAGGTGCAACTATGGACTAGCAATTATTTGTATAGTGGCTTTCAACGGGCCCTATCGTTCACTCCTGCCTAAGTGAGATGTGTCTTAGTAGGGAAGGAAAATTGATATGACAATGCTGTCAGTCCGTATCGCTTTTCTGCTGCTCTTTGATACTGATGGGCTACATCTGCTAACAGAAACACATGGGATCAAAGGAGTGTTTAGAGTGTATTAAGTAAGCACAGCCCAAGTACCTTGTACTAATTGTACTAAGATGGACAAACTGCATAAACATTTGTTTTAGGGAACTGCAAGTTGGGCTTACATGTTTATTTTGATGGTTGAGTAAAGACTGTTATGAAAAACCCATGCCATTTAAGTGTTTTTATTTATTTAGAGAATTGTTTGGACTCTGTAAAATCAAAAGAAAAGGTTGTAAGAAAAATAAAAAAACATTAAATATGCATTAACGAAAACACATTTCAAAAATATGTGTTTACTTAGATGGGAAAGAGCAAGCCCAAAGCAAAATGCGACCAATACCAAATTACCTCGAAAGAGTCATAAAAAGCTCTTCAACATTTGAAAGGGAAATCAAAGGGAAAAAAACGACATCATTTGGACTACCTTTCAGCACTAATCAAGTTGTTAAAAAATCCCAAAATATATTGTAAAGGCTTTTTTATGTCAGTCCACAGGATCAGTTGGTAACAAGCCTCCATGAACTGTTGTTGGTCATTGGTGGTCATTTTCACTTATTCAAATAAATCAATTAAAGGGATCTTGTGAGCTAACAACAGTTATATTTGTACATCCTTGAGTTCTAATAAAACGTCTCTAATGTATTTCCTTTCTAATAACGTATTTTAGACCCAGCATTGCTTACCTCCATGTTAACTAGCTTACCGTCTTCTTCGTCCCTTCCTTTGTTGGCGAAGTGATTTTGATACTTGATGATCTGAAACACTGTGACACCATTGGATTTAATGCGCTACATGTGCTTGAAGGTCCGTCCTCCTGACTGATAAAACGGGTTCACAGTTCATAGAAAAACAGCTTCTTAGCGCTATTAGAGGTCTAAAACCCCACAGGGAACATTTTCCCCTACTCCCTCTGGTATATTATTGAGCGTGCAATATTGGCCCTCGCCTAAGGCCACCCTCAGACCCTTATGGGAGGGAGCTGTTCTTTAATGCCTCCAACTTTTCTTCTCTTCCATAACTGCCCTTGGGATGGAACCACTACTTCAGGGACTAGCTAGCCAATTTAAATTTTGTTATATTCAAATGGAGGCTTTATGGCAAATTAGCCCTCCTTAACTTCCCGTGCTGAGTCCCAGCACAGAAAATAAGCAGCTATATTCTCTCTATAAAGGGTCGTGTGCAGATCATGTGACCAAAAAAAGATGGAGGGATGGACAGGAATGAAACAAGAACACATCTTTATGGCAGATTGCCATTGCACATTTTGAACTCAAAGTTACAAACCGCACTGCTGGCGCCACCCTCAGAATAAGTATTTAAGAGACTCTAAAGCAGTGGTTCTCAACTGGTCAGGCCTCGGGACCCACTTTTTTCCTTTGTCAATAAATCGTGATCCGAAATTTTGAACCACTCAAATCTATTCAACAATAAATCGTGCAATAATATATACGCTTTTCAGCATACAATATTAATTAAAGTGAAGTACAGTGCATATATCCCTTATATCCCTTCACAGAACTAAAGTATGCTTTTAAAAAAGGTTTAATGAGATGATGGAATCAAAGCTGAACTGTATAACATGCTGAAAACCCAACCCCAGAAGGGGGTCTGGGGGGATTCTCCCCCAGGAGATTTTTAGAAATACTAACATATAAACTACGCATTCTGGTACACTCTGAGAAGAAAATAAATAAATCTATTACTACCCGACATATTAATAATATTGTATGCCATTGTTTGTTTTTCACTTTATTCTGACAACTTGCTGCTCCTCACAGAGAGAAGAGCAAAGAGGAGATAGTCTGTGTGATTTACTTTAAATTGTGGGTAAGGGTAGATAACCCCCATTGTTCTGTGACCTGTCAATCATCAAACCGGGGGTCATATTTTATTATGTGTTCATTTGTATCTGAAGTTGTACCCATGGATGTATAAAGAATAGTTCTACCTCAAAGTTATCCCCCGTGGGGACTTCCGGCAACAATCTTGATTCTGATTGGCCAGAAGACTCGAAAACACATCAGCAAAGATGTTTTATTGAGAAGATGATCACTACGTGAAAGAAGTTTTCAAAACCGTTTATGGTCTCCGGTACTTCCAGTCCAACGCCTACTGCATGCACAGCATTAGAAAATGAGGCCTTCCAAATAAAAGTTTGAACAAAATGAATAAAACATTTTTTTTTCTTCACTCGCACATCTGCGACCCACTCGAAACGGGTACGCGACCCCCCCATTCCAAACTAATTGAATAGCCCTGCCATAAATGTTCCCAAGTAATATTCTTAAACACCTCCTTGGGGAACCTAAGGAACCTTCTCCCAGTTGGATTTTCCTAGAATAACTCCATAGGGCGACATCTTCATGTGAGCAGTATATATAACCTCGTCTGGGTCCTTTCAGTAAAAAAGAGCAGTAGTTCGACTCAAAGCTCCACTCAGATAACTAAGTTCCTTGCCTTGTGAGGCTGTAAACACACCAGGCAGCGGCATAGAGTGACTCAACACAATACATAGAATTTTCTGCAGCTGGTAGGCCGTGTCATTTGTGTAGAAGTAGGAAGAAATAAATTGTTAAAAGTGAGCTGTATTTTGCGTCAATGCACTCTGGTTAATGATTGGCTACGGGTATTCTTTTGAAGCTAAACGTTTTTGTTTGTCTGCACTTTGCGGCAGAATCAAAGTGGCAATAGCTCACGGAGAGCTGTTATGCATAAGGATGGAGCATTAGGATGCTGCTTGTTTCTGAGTAAAGGTTTTATTTTGTCACTACACAGACATCTTTACCATAGACAAAGATGTTTATGTGGATTGATTGCTAAATTGAAAGCCATTTGTCAAGGTGAAATGTATACCCTAACAATAAAATTATTTTTGTTGACATCACCATTTAGATTGGGTTGACATTGATTTGGTAGATGAGTAGACCCTGTCAAATCCTGTATAGTTTTTAAGATTCTGCTCCTCACCTTTAAGGCCATCCATGACCTCACTCCTCTGTACCTCTCCGACCTCCTGCACATCAACACACCCATCCGCACTCTCAGGTCTTCTGCTTCCCTCCACTTCACTGCACCTCCCTTCCGTTTAACCACAATGGAGTCTAGAGCCTTCAGCCGCTCTGCACCCCGCCTCTGGAACTCCCTCCCACCTGACATCCGCAACACTGACTCTCTCCCCATTTTCAAATCACGTCTCAAAACATATCTCTTCACACTCGCATATCCACCCTGATCATTATCCATCACACATCCTCTGTTTAATTTATTTAATTTTTTACATACTGCATTGTCTTGTTTAGGTTTCTTTTATTATTATTTTCTTTTTGTTTGTGTTTGTACGGCGACCTTGAGAGCTTTGAAAGGCGCCTATATAAAATAAATGAATTATTATTATTATTAGTAGTGGCATTTATAATTATACATATAATATATTGAATAGACACTGTGAAAAGTAGGCTAAAACTTTGTCTTTGTTTTCAACTGTGAGGCAAGTGACGTTAGCATGATAAATTATCTCATTTTGGGTTTTAACATTTTTTTTTCTTCACTTGTGGGATTCTCTGAAGGTTCTTCACAACCAGCCTTACACGTGTAGATAAGTTAAATGTTCCAGACTTTTATAACTTGCGTACAACGTCATTCTCACGTCTGCGAGAGGCGTTAATACATGCAGGAGACAGTTAGCTTGATTGCAGCTTTTAATTAAAAGGCGCTTGTGCGTGTTTGCACGTGAGTGTGAGAGACACCTTCAGACGGAGAAAGAAAGTGCGTGTGATCCGCGTGTGACCTTTAAAAGTGTGACTCCAGCTGGATTGTCATCAAGCTGTCTCTGAAGTGATGCTGACACCTCACCCGCCAACTCAGTTTCACCGTTGTGTGAGGGAATGTATGTGTGTGTGTAACTGTGACTCCTTGCCAGCGCGTGTCTGCTTAAAATGGTACAGAGGCAGCAATGGAGTGACAACAATTAAGATGAATTGGGTGGCGGATGAATGTACAGTGCTGCATGGGACGAATCCTTTATACTGGCTGCTAGCCTGACATACAGTCGTCACATAATCTCCCCATAAGTATTGCTATTTTTAGCTCGACAAACTATCGCAGAGTGTGGCTTCTTTTCACAGTCCATTTTCCCATATATTATACAGCAAGTGCCCTACTTGATGTGCTTTTAATGTGAACTACTACTTCAAAAAGCTTAATAGCATACTTTAAATTAGCACTAGGCTTATTTGAACTGTGGCTTGGACCTCTTTATACACACTCTGAACCCCAGTTTAAAAACGTAACACTATTTATCTCCAGGGTTTCTTAAACATGTCTGCCTTCCCCAAATGTGCCTAAAGCCAGGGGCTACTTCACCTCAAATGACCTGTGGCAACTGTTCACTTAAAATCTTCAATAAATAAAATTACTCTTGCTGAAAGGCCCTGAGATCTTGTCAGAAATGATGTAACATCTTGGCCTATGATCAAAAGGCTTGGGAGAACAGAAGACAAAGAATAGGAGGAGAGAAGCAGGCAAAGACTGATGCCGTGCCGCAGGCAGAACAAAACGCCTCGGGCTGATTTAATGAACGGAGAAAGGCTGTGGCAACAAAGCTCCAGGAAGTTTTCATTTGTCCTAAAAGAAGAAAGGACTGTTGACGTGATACTATAAAAAAAGACAGAGGAGGTTTTACATTTCAGGAAATAGAAGGCGTCCCTCACATTCATCCCGAAGGAGTTTGTCTGCACCTCTGACTATGCCAGTTTAGTGCCTTATCGTCATCCTTATTGGGCCTGTACCCACTGTAACTGATGCAGGGCAAAGGAATTTAGTTTAATGCACTTGGCTCACATCAATTATTCATGAAATGCAGGTCTTGGAAATGATTGACGATCCAATGATTAGACGGAATAGACTGCGACTGGTTATAGACCCTATAAGTCAGACAAGACAGAGAGTGCACAGTGTTTGAAGGAGGGGATATAGATTCATAAACTTTAAAAGTCTTGGAGTCACTGCTTTTTTCTTAGTTGAAGTGATGTACTTGGACATTTGGAACAAACTGAACCAAGTGACCTCCAGGAAAAAGTCTTGAAAATTAAGATACACAGTCCTGATTCTGTGTAAGTAGGAGTCTTACATTATTGGCAGTCTTTTGGAAGTCACTGAACTTTTTATCAGCACAAATTATCAATGGTTTCAATTTCAATTTGTTTGATCCCATAAAGTAAAGCAAGTATACCCCTTGTGCGACAAGAGTTTTTAAAAGTGTTGTGCAAGTGAAAGCACAGATCGCGGTCACATGGTATTTATCAACAAAGGCAGATTATTCACATTTCATTCTAAATATAACCATTATTTTTGAAGCCATGTCTCATCTTTTCATTATCAAACCAATGAGATGAGATGAACTTAATTGATTCCATGCACGGAAATCTAAGCGCCAGGATCAAACGTCAAATATTCAGGATACAGTTTTTGGTGATGATGAAATACCGTCTTAGTATTCAACCATATTTTCTGTGGAACTAATATTTTCAGTGATCATATTGCCATGCTTGTAAATCGTGTGAATCCCGGTAAATACAGAAGTAACCAGATTCTTATTATCCAGTGTTAATCAAATAGGTGTCACAAATGAAGTGGTAAATTACCTAATAGCTACAGTAGTTAACAATTTGTGTTAATTGACTCCCCTTAATTGGATGCGCCATCCAAAGCTGCTGAGTAATATAAATACATATTCTGAGCAAATACAATTTTTCCACTGTATCATTACATTAAGTTTCATTCAGCTGACGCTTTTATCCAAAGCGACTTACAATAAGTGGAAAATCATAAATATTCAAACTTCTAACAACAAAGAAAGTGCAGATATATTTACTTTAAAGTGGCTTGAGTTATATTATGCTGCCGGACAAACGGTTAGATATATGTTTTGCACCTATCATGCAAAATGCACTTTTTGATGTATTTTCCACATAAATATGTGTCCCCGGTGTGTCAGGGAACTCACAAAGTGTCAGAAAACGAAACCCTCTCTCTTTTCCTCCGTGCACAAATCTCTAAAAACGGGGTCACAACGGAGCTGATCCAGATTTGCGGACCACGGTCCTATCAGAAACATCGCTATCAGAATCAATGCCCGACGTGTTTTGGGCGTAATAATGGTCTTTGTTTACATTAGCAAGCATCGCTAACACTCAGAGCTAACCTGCACTGGAGAGAGCACGTGTAAGAATCAGGATATAAAAAGGAACTCTCCTTGTAGTAAACCCGCGAGAGAGAAAGCATTTGAGCTCCATATTGTTTCAGAAATAATCCTTGATGTGGTTTTGAACATGATATGACATTTCATCAATGCAGAATTTAGACAGTATCTGCCGGGTCACGCATCAGCAGGCATAAGCTCCGCCCGCATAGAAAATATATTTTCCTTTCTTGCCTCATCATGCCTCTACCCTCTCTCCCTCTCTCTCTTATCCCTTCTATGCTTTCTCTCTCGTTTAAAAAAAAAAAAAGCTTTATACCCCGAATCAGCACTTTAGTAACATGGCTGAAACGGAGGCATGGCTAGAATAGGTGATCTGTTTGGTATTTTGAGCAAAACACTTCATAGACATGTTTTTTTTAGGGATGCTCCGATCGCCAATTTTGGGGCCGATCGCCGGAATCAGTATCGGCCGATACCGATCGCCGATCCGATCGAGTGGGCGGGGCCTAAATGGAAGATTTAAACATCACTTTAAATGTTCCATTTAAAGTGATGTTTAAAACTCAGTTAATGGGGCTCATTCACTGGAGCTTCCACAAACAACAATCAACTTAATTATTACATTCAAATGATGTACATTATTCAAGTTTACATTCACTTTGGATAATAACACGGGAGAAATGAGCGGAAGCGCTCTCTTTTCCTCTCTCCCTCTCTCTCTCCCCCTCTCTCTCCCCGCCTCTCTCCCTCTCCTGACAGCCTGTCAGTATCTCATGCAGCTCACTGATTCAGTAATGAGTGACCCGACAGTGAAGAATACATATATTTATAACTAGTTTAGCTTGTTCCAGAGGTAGATAAAATAGCTAAGTGTGTTAGGTCTAACTCTTAGTGTGTGTGTTGCTCCGTTCACCGGTCCGTCACAGCGGGCGGAGCTGCAGGATTTATGCTTCACACACATGTTGCATACCGCTATTTTATTTATTTTATTTTATTCACCGAATTCCGCCGTTTGAAGGCCTCTGGTCGCCAGCTGGAGAGGCTCTCCAAAAAAAACTGGCCTCATGGTCCACCTCCTGGCCTTTCGTGACCATGTCAAAACGTATAAGGAAGCTCTCTCCCATGCCAAGACTCACTACTACTCCCGTCTCATCGGTGCCCAGCAAAGCAACCCCAGAACACTGTTCTCCACCATCAACCGCCTACTCCGCCCCCCTGACGCCCCCCAGCCCTCAGGGGCTCCCGATCTGTGCTCCAAATTCCTCGACTTCTTCCAGGCGAAAGTCGAGGCCATCCATCAGCAGCTCCTGGCGACTGGCCCTCCCCCCCTGCCTGCACCTCAGCCACCTGGTAACGCACGCCAAGCGCCGCGCCTCTCCCACTCCAACCTCTCCTCCTTCTCCCCTGTGGATGCTCTCCAAGTGGCCAAACTGGTCAGCTCGGCCAAGACCTCCACCTGCTCCCTGGACCCCATGCCCACAGCCCTGGTCAAGGACTGCCTACCCACCCTCTGTCCCTACATGGTGGTCATCATCAACGCTTCTCTGGCTCCTGGTATAGTCCCCACCAGCTTCAAAATGGCCTCAGTCACCCCCATACTCAAAAAACCTGGCCTGGACTCCGACAACCTCCAGAACCACCGGCCGATCTCCAACCTTCCCTTCCTAAGCAAAACTCTGGAAAGAGTGGTCGCCGGCCAACTCCATCTGTACATGTCCAACCATGAGCTCTATGAGCCCTTCCAATCCGGCTTCAGACAGCAACACAGCACTGAGACCGCCCTCATCAAGATCACCAACGATCTCCTCATTGCTGCTGACTCTGGCCGCCTCAGCATCCTCATCCTCCTGGACCTCTCTGCAGCGTTTGACACCATCTCTCACAACATCCTCCTCACCCGCCTCTCAGACCTCATAGGTGTCACTGGCACAGCGCTGTCCTGGTTCACATCCTACCTCCATAACAGGAAACAGTTTGTCTCCATCAGTGGCTCAAACTCACCCCCGGCCCCAGTCCACCACGGTGTACCCCAGGGCTCTGTGCTTGGCCCCCTCCTGTTCACCATTTACATGCTCCCCCTCGGCCAGATCATCCGACATCATGGACTCAATTTCCACTGTTACGCTGATGATACCCAACTGTATCTCGGCACCACTCCATCCTCCCAGCTCCCCCCTCAGTCTCTCATCAACTGCCTGCATGACATCAAAACATGGATGTCTTCCAACTACCTTAAGCTGAACAGCAATAAAACAGAGCTCATGGTTGTGGCACCCAAGGCCCTGCTCCAGAAGGTTGGTGACTTCATCCTCGAGGTCGACGGCTGCTCCATCTCCCCATCTCCTGAAGCCCGCGTGTCATCCTTGACTCCACCCTTTCCTTCCATTCCCACGTCAAATCTGTGACCAAATCAGCCTTTTTCCACCTAAGGAACATTGCCAGACTCCGACCGTCACTCTCGGAGTCGGTTGCCGAAACCCTAGTGCATGCGTTTGTCACCTCCCGCTTGGACTACTGCAATGGTGTCCTGTTCGGGGTTCCCAACAAAACCCTGGACAGGCTCCAGTATGTCCAAAACTGTGCTGCTAGGGTACTCACACACACAAAGCCGTGGCAGCACATCACTCCCACCCTCATCCACCTACACTGGTTGCCGGTCAAGTCCCGCATATCCTACAAAGTCCTCCTCCTTACCTACAAGTCCCTCCATGCCCTTGCCCCCCAGTACCTATCGGACATCCTTCACCCACATGCCCCACCCCGGAACCTGCGGTCCTCAGACTCTGGCTTGCTTACCACCCCCCGCACCAAACTGCGAACCTTCGGGGACAGAGCCTACAGTGTGGCAGCCCCCACCCTCTGGAACGCTCTCCCTGCGGAGATTCGCAACATCCCCACACTCGACGCCTTCAAAAGAGCCCTCAAGTCCCATCTGTTTGCCAAGGCTTTCGGCCCCTAATCGATCTGTTGTTTTGTCTGTCTGACTTTTGTTTTGTTATGTTTGTTTTTGCCCTATTACTTGTAAAGCGACCTTGGGTCCCTTGAAAGGCGCTATATAAATCCAAGCTATTATTATTATTATTATTACTGTCTTTTTCGGACACCTTAAAATAATGCCAGACTGGTGAAGCCATTTTGGCGAGCTTGTTTTGCCGCGCACAGAGAAAAGTGTCATGTATTTTACGTCATGCGATCGGCTCTCGCGATCGGCATGTTTAGAGAGCACCGATCGATCGGTAGAGAGTGAGTATCGGCCGATCTCGATCGGTGACCGATCGATCGGAGCATCCCTACTTTTTTTAATATATTTTTATATATCTGAGACCTATGCTATTGCCTAAAAATAGCATGATAGCAGGTGACCTTTAAGCAAGTAATACCATTATAAGTGCTGGTACTTTATTCCTTGTCATTTAATTGCCAATCGAAAGCTACAATCGAAACAGATGGGATTTCAGTTTTTCCGCCGTAAGTTCTGCAGAGTTTCTGCTGTCCTGATGTCAATGTGGAGCTCATTCCACCATTTTGGAGCCTGGATAGCAACAGGCGTGTTTTTGAGGGGGACTTGGGTCCCAATCACATTCATATTTTGTAATCTATTACCTCCTATCTGTTTTGTTCCTCACACCTATTTATCTAAGAAAATACGCTGATGTAGAATTTTTTTAATTTAGTTTTCTACTAACATGTTTTCCTTTGTCCCTAAAGCTCAATTTTCACTTCTGTTGCATATAGGTCTTTTGTTTTCCAAAAACGATTAAAAACACATTACTGGGCCACACTGTTGCACTGGGTACTGTGTCCCTTTATTGCAATAAATACACCTGCACACACACTGTAGGTTATTTTGACTTTATACATTTATATATAGTATATATATCTATGTGTCCTGCTGCTACTCAATAGAGCACCAAATGTATATTACTCCCCTGCTGAAAATAGTCCCCAAATATTGCTCAATTTTACATTTAAAAAAAAAGAGAAAGTATATATTTGTGAGCTTTTTATTAAAGATATATGTTTTTTTAAGTAGGTACAAATAGTCTCGGAGACAAGTATCACAGTGTAGGGATGTCGGAAACCGACATTATGAATCTTCGTCTTTTCATCAAATGTAAAAAATACAAGCTTCATGCTATAAGGCTTTTCAATTACCTGTTGGGGTTCATTTTTTAACTGTACCTGCATTGGTTCCATGGTGTTCATGGTGGTGTAATATATGCAGTGGTTGAAAGTGGCTTGGGTTATATTATGCTTACGGACAAATGGTAAGAGATGTAAAATAGGAAGGCAGCAGTATGAGAGTGTGTTTGACTTAATATTTTTTGGTTGTGAGTTATGGGAGTGTTTCCAGCAGTAGGGCAACAGTGATTTATCAGTGGAAGCGCTGTGCCAGTTAAAATCTGTTAAGGAGTACGGGAGTGGGTGGATGAGAGCGGCATGCTAATGATGCTGCCACTGTTTCTTGCCATGGATGACTCACCCTCAATATGAGGGAGCTAACATCCACTGTGTGGGTAGCAACACATACGCACACACGCATAAACACAAACACACATGAATGTCTTGAGATATAGATGTGTATGTCAATGTCTTGACTACTGTATTACCATTTCGTTAAACATGAAAAAGTATAAGTGCAAAGACAACTACCATCTTCTTCGTGATATGAATGAGATGTGTGATATATTTGTTTTACAAAAAGTCAGATTGTTCTCTTGTTTGCTGTTTTTCAAAGGTAAAACATGCCAGAGTTGTGTAACTTACTTGTTAATTGGCTGATACAAAACTCATGAGGGACATAATTTCACTTATATCACTCATTTTCACTTAATGCTTGTCCTCTTCTTTTTTTCTCTCATACACACACACACACACACACACACACACACACACACACACACACACACACACACACACACACACACACACCCCTGAGATGACAGTTGCCATCTGTACAGTTATTATTATTAGCTTTTTACAACAGCTGACACCTTGATTTCACAAAGTACTCACAGAAAAACTTACTGACAAAAAGCTGACAGCTTTTATGCTGCTATACAGAAAAAAAAATCTGCTCTTCTGAAATCCCAAACCTAGGTGTTATAAGCTTCTTCTCATAGCAAGTCTTTTAAAGCTTTAAGTGCAACATATGCACATTTTTATTATTTTAGGGAGAAATAACATGAAATTGGTCCAATTTCATCTGCATTAAATACTTATATGCACCAACAAGCTTGACAAAGATAATTTATTTTTCTACATTGACTTGGCTTCATATTTGTTTGTGTTCCAACTGACTGTAATGTGGTAACTGTGTATATATACTAATAATTAAAATGAAAGAAAACAATCTTCCCGCTCAAATCTTCTTTTTCTGTTAACATGTTTAAACCCCATTTAAAAGAATATATTGGAGTCATAACATTTTCCCACACATTGAATTTTTTTTTTTTAAAAGAAGTGGCTATACATAAAATATAAAAAACAAGAAATCTAATATAAAACACAAAATCTTTTGAATGGGTGAATGATGAATTGTATATGTAAAGCGCTTTGAAGAGTTGCGAAGACTGGATAGATGCTATGTAAATGCAGTTAATTTGCCAATTATGGGATTTATAGCTAAAACTAATGCTCATTCAATAGATGCTACTTGTTCTTGAGACTGGCCATGTGGCTAGAGTTGACAAGCAGTGTTGGAACTTCGATATCTTGATTTTCTTCATAGTCCTTTACACAGCTATTCCTCTCACCTTTTGTGGGTACAAGCAAGTACAACACTTTTAACTAACTGCTGTGTCGTTATGTTCATATTTAAACTATTACCATGCCT
Organism: Trematomus bernacchii; assembly: GCF_902827165.1. Taxonomy (NCBI): domain Eukaryota; kingdom Metazoa; phylum Chordata; class Actinopteri; order Perciformes; family Nototheniidae; genus Trematomus; species Trematomus bernacchii. The sequence continues at coordinate 15,483,609 of NW_022987727.1, read as the reverse complement.
TTTATGGCAGTTTTGTACAGCTAGATGTGGCACAAAGTAGTTATTAACGAGTGCTCGTCGAATGTCTTATGGCAGTCTAAATGATGATGAGGGTATATGTAAACTTTAATATGGTTCGGGGCAGATCAACCGTTTTTGGGTTGATTATATGGCATTAAATCGATAAACGTCTTTTAGTGATGTTTTATTAATGAATCCAAATTGGAATCATCTTATTTTCCCCATAGCCAAGGCCATAGGTGACGTCTTCAAATGATCAAGTTCAAATTGTTTTATCCAACCAACAATCCAAACACCACAAGTATTGTCACCATTGTCTGTATTAGATTGTGCACTTTGGCGCCAAAGTGAGTGACATCCAATATAACGATATTATCCAAGCCAATATTGGGACTCCTGACCCTGTTATTGATCAGTGCCTCTAAGCCCTGTCACGACCATTTATGAAGTCCCTACTCGTCGATTACAGGGTCGGGACCCATTTTCCGCCTTAAGCTTCTTATCTCCCAGTTGGAGCTATTAAGAAAGCTTGCTCTCTCCCTTCCTGCCCTTTGAGCACAAAAGAAATAACCTTCAGAAACTAATTTATCCTCCTCTGAAAATCTACACTCATTTTCCTCAAAGTCGCACAATGAGGCAGCTGCCGCCTGCTCTCCATTTCTCTTCCAACAGCTATTATTTCTAAATTCACTCTAAATGACTTTCTTTCTTTTTCAGCAGTTTTCCATTTTATTCAAATGACAGTGTCTCCAACTAAATCAATTTTGCTTACGAATACGTCATTCTCGCCCGTCGGTCTCACACTGCCTCCCCCAACACTTGGACCGGTAAATTAAATCTAAGAGAATGTTTGTGGTTAATATTCAACAGTGATAATGGTTCAGGTGTGAATACTCAAGTGACACAATAATCTTCCACTTCTGTACTTCTGAGGTGTTTTTTTTTGTCATTTTATTATGGATTGAAATTCACTTCAGGGGAGGGAAAAATTGACGCTCCAAATCTGTAAAAAAGGCAAACACGGTTCTTCTTGTTCATGTGGCACTTTATTCACTACAACAACAAATATACTCTCTGTGTTTTCCGAAGCTTAATTTTTCCAAGATCTGATTTTTTTGTTATCTTTGACTTTCTAGCAAGTCGTTTATCCTCAACATAGATTTCAAATGAATATAGCCTTTTTTTTCTCGATCGCATACACATTAAAAATGTTTGTTTTGCAGTTTAAGAAACATTTATTTTGAACCCTCAAGGCTATATTCATATAAAGTCGGCTTTGGCTTTCTCTGAATGCACTGCAGACTAAAAGCCATGAAAGCACAGATAATAACAATGCACTGGCTTCGTAACATTTTCTCTCAGCTTATTGTTTAACCAACAGTAAAATGGATGGTTGAGCAAAATGTTTAGTTTCCCTTTTACAATGCCCACGCTGGGGTGACTCGCCTAATTGTGAGACAAAATACCCACCACAAACTCTTCACTTCCAAAACATTGCTTTTGTTTACTCGGTTAACAAAGCTCTAAAACAAACTGCCTCCCCGGTCCTTTCCTTTAATGATAAAACACATATAGGAATCTTAGTTTAAAAGAAACGTCCTCTTTTTGTAACAAAGTTGTCATTATGATCACTGAAGGGACCATGTTGATGTTACAATCCTGCTTCATGGTTTAGCCATTCTTGAAGCAAGATCTGTGGGAATATCATAAATCTGACATGAAAGCAGGAGACAACAAGCTTATGTGTGTGTGGAAACAAGAGAAAGACACACCTACAGTATGTGACACCGGTGTGTTCATCACTCCGAAAAGTCCCTCTTCTGTGACTCGGGAAATGGAGTATAATTTAACTTGGGGGCCATTTCATTGTTCCCTTTAAGCTTCTTAGCTTTAAAATATTCATATTTCAGACGAGTGAGGAAGAAATCTGTGACGGCAGCAGACAGAGTTTTTATTAGTAAATAATGATGTTCAAAATAAAATAGTCCCTCTGTTGCCTTCTGCACGAAACATAGTGCGAGGTGGTTGCTATGCAACAACACTAACAGCTAGCGAACATATTAGACAGAGAGTGTTGATCGATTATTTGGCTATTTATTTACATTCATTTGTATGTTGCCATTTATTGTGCACCCACTGAAAAACTGTCCAGCATCAGTAGAATGGCTTACGTGGTTACTTGTATAGGTTGAGGTTGTGTATAGGCTGTTGCTTGGCGTGGCGAGATTATTGCTCCACTTTCTCCGGTCCCCGAGATTCGGCTTCCAGTAGCTCTGGAGAGAGCTTTCGCACCTGTGGCCACTAACGGTCATAATTTCTCTGCTTTGTTTCAAGACCCGCATCAGAAAGCTTTTGAATGGCGGTAATTTTCCAGTTGGTCTACCTGCTCTTCACGTAGCTCTGCATGTCGTCGTTTAGGTGCTTTTTTTCTGGAGATAGGCACTCCTCAATCCACTACTCCATAGTAAGGCCACCCCGGAGGTCGAAGTTAACCTTATATGTTTCCATCTTGAGCTTTGTTAGTTAGTTAGTTTCGTAACGGACATAATGTAACAGTTGTAACGGTTGTAGCTTTTTCTCAGACGCGGCGGGATACTGACTTGTGAAAAGTAACTACAATTCTACCCGTGGTATACGCTCATTATATCACGGCTAAGAACCAATCAGATTGCTTGATTTGACTTGTCCGTTTTATAAAGCGAATTAACACCCACCTAATGAAAGGTAATACATTCAGATATGGCTTTGCCCAACTTGTCAAGATGCTTGGCATATATATTCAAATAAAGACATACATTGTGGATGTATATAAATAAATAATATACAATATAATAAGTGTAAAAGTATAACTAGAGGGCCATAGTACATTTGTTGTCCATTTTAACTAAAAACTTTACAGACACGGCATTCACAAATGTTACACATTGCAAGCACAGACTGTATAGTAACTATAAAAGGAAAATGACACTGTATGAAAGGATGCATCACACTGCAATTAGAAAACAGAAAACAGTGATTTGATTTGAGATTTGTGTTATTATGGTGCATGATAATAATCCGACTGTAGCTTTGTAGTCTGGATCCAACATCTCTGATTTATTTTTTCTTTCTGGAAATATAATACGTCTGGTGCTTTGCTCATTGATGACTGTTTCATTGCTTGAAGAAACAAAAACACAACAACAAACCAATCGGAGATTTGTAGATGCAATAAAGGATGGGGACATTATTTGTGCTAGTGCCTGAGTCTATCCCAAAAGAAAATGGAGATGAGCTTGGATGAGATTGACATTTGCAAGTCAAATTTAAGGGAATAACCCAATCTAATTGTTTGACAAAAATGGCTGTCCTAATTTCCACTGATGGTCAATTTAGTGCTTTCTCAAACACAACCAAAATGTGTTCAGTGAACGGGAATGGTGCAAATAGTTTTAAACATAGAGACTAAAACAATAAAGTATAACAAACACAATAGCAAAGCTTGTTAAGGTATATTTAACTCAAAATCTCCTGAATTCAATATATACACTGTCACAAGAGAAACAAAGTAATGAGCTCACATCAATATGTACATTAGTAAATGAGTATTTATGTTCTGATTTAAAAAACATGTTTTCATCTTATTTCAACACAATAACCTAAAATAGACTCTTTTTCTTTTCTTTTTCACTTGCACCCCCTCACCTATGCTGCATGGTGCGCAGACAGGGATCTGATGTATCATTTTCTCTGCTAATTAGTACTCATCACCCTCGTTACGGTGCATGCACAATGCATGCGGTTGAGTCTGGGTGATGTACGGTCCTCCGTGAGGGGTACGTCTGCGTCTTGGCTCTCAGACGACAAACGTTAATTGAGTGGAGCCTCAGCACTATGTGATCCAGCTGGAAGGCAGTTATGTAACACTGCCAGAGCAAAATGAGAGCTGACACGATTCTAAACAAACTAGAGCATCGCACAAGTGAGTCACCAGCCTTCTTATAGATAAAAAAACCAAGTCTAAAAGAAAATGACTAAATACAATTCCTTGTGAGTATGTGGTACGGCTGCACAATTAATCAACATTTTATTGAAATTGCAATACGGACAAGTGCAATATTTATTAAAGGCAATATCCTCATTCTGAATGAATATTGGTGCTGCAAAAAAAGTCAATACCTTCAAGTTGTATTCTACATATTAAATACATAATCATTGTTTTGGAGATTCTCTTAAAACATTAAACCATGATCATTTGTTATACTTTTCACTGATAATGTAAATAAAGTTTTGGAAATATGAATTTTGCATGCATAGGACCCAGGTTAGAATCCAGCATGGGATCATTTGCTGCGTGTCATCCCCTCTGTCTCCCCCTTTCAACACCCTCACTTAAAAACAAATAAGGCACTCGTGGCCTAAACAATCTTTAAAAAAAAAGTTAATTGTCTCTGAATATCGATATAAAATACTGATATATTGCAATATCAGTCAAAATAATCAAAATAATTTATGTTATCCAAATAGTGCAGGCCCGGTATGTACGATGAAAATGTTACATTGTTTTCCTTTAGTTTCTTTGTACTAATCTGTAATTAATATGTATATTTCTTGCCACCACATACAGAACCTGAGATTATTATTATTTGTTATTAGCAGAGGTGGGGGACTCGAGTCACGTCACATGACTTGACTTGAGTCGCATATTTTTGGACGTGAGACTTGCTTGACTAACATTGATAAAAGACTTGACTTGACTTTGACTTGGTATTCATGACTTGAGACTTGACTTGACTTGAGACAGATGACTCGAAAGGACTTTTTTTAATTAAATATTTGCATTTGTTTTTGTATTGTACGGAGCCCCTAAAGGGCAATGAAAGAAAAAAAAGATACTGTATCTCGTTCGCACGAGAAAGTTACCGGAGCGCCAAGTAGGAAGTGGAGCACACAGGAGACAACCGTTTCATTGCAGACTGTAATGTTTATGTTGGGAAATGGCAGTGCATACATTATTTTAGATATATTTCGAACTCGGACTCTCATTCACTTCATGAAATCGCTACAGCACCAGGAGGCAGCGGGACGTGTAACTCCGCCTCTGAGAAGTGCAGCACCAGCGCACAAAGAGCTGTGCCTTTTACGCAACGCCTTCACCGTGTTTACTTTCATTAGAACAGCTAAAGAGTGACTGCAGGCTGCTACGTTTAACCGCACACACACCTCTACACACATTGAACTGCCCAATTAATCCCCCTATTACTCGTTTTATGAAGGAGTGTTGGAAGGAGATGTCCGGTCACTAAGGCGCATGATGTGTGTGTGTTTGTGCTCTGCTCAGCTCTGCTCTGTGTGTGTGTTTGTGTGTGTCCGACAACGGCATTTGTTTTCAAATTACCATGAACAGTAATTTACACACATCTGGCTAACTCCATATGTATATGTGGGGGTTCCCAAATGAAATGAAATCAAATCAAATCAAGGTTTATTGATAAAGCACATTTAAAAGCGATTTTTGGTCGGGCCAAAGTGCTGTACATGTAATAAATACTACAATCACATAAAAACACATTACTACAATCACAATCAAAGACAATAAATTACAACAGATATATAAAAAACACAGGGAAAAGTCAGGAGTCGTGCTCCGCTCTGACTAGAAGGCCAGGGAGAAGAAGTGTGTCTTAAGAGTAGATTTAAAAACCCCTAGGGTCTGGGCCGACCTCACATGGAGGGGCAGAGTGTTCCAGAGCCTAGGGCCAGCTGCTGCGAAGGCTCGGTGCCCTCGGGTTTTGAGCCTGGTCTTGGGCACTATCAGCAACAGCTGGTCAGCAGACCTTAAAGCTCTGGCTGGGGTGTAGCGCTGGAGGAGTTCAGCTATATAGGCCGGAGCCAGCCCATTTAGTGCTTTCAAAACAAATAAAAGGATTTTAAAATCAATTCGGAACCGAATTGGAAGCCAGTGCAGTGAGGCCAGAATTGGGGTGATGTGGTCACGCTTTTTGTGGCCAGTGAGAAGACGTGCAGCTGCGTTCTGCACTAGCTGCAGGCGTCTAATTGACGCCTGGTCCATACCCACGTACAGAGCGTTGCAGTAGTCCAACCTTGTGGTAACAAAGGCGTTTATAACCCTTTCCAGGTCTTTAAAAGATAAAAACGACTTGGTCTTGGCCAATAGTTGTATTTAAAAAAAAAAGCAGGTTTTGACTACGCTGCTGACCTGCTTATCAAATTTAAAAGCGCTATTGAAGGTCACTCCAAGGTTCGTGACAGAGGGGAGGATATTATTTTTGAGGGAGCCCAGAATATCAACCTGGGAGGCTGGAGGTTGGGGTCCAAAAAAGATAACCTCAGTCTTGCTCTCGTTGAGGTTGAGGAAATTTTGGCTCAGCCAGGATTTGATTTCTGCTAAGCAGTCCATCAATAGCTGTAATGAGTTGACATTTGAATTGAGTGGCAGATAGATCTGTACATCGTCGGCGTGGAAGGGGATGTTGTGTTTTGTGAGAATTGAACCTCGGGGCAGTATGTACAGTAGAAAAAGGATGAGGCCCAGAATCGAGCCTTGGGGAACCCCACAGGTAAGAGGGGCTTTGGCAGAGGAGAAGGCACCTAGCTGCACTGAGAAGCTACGGTCTGTCAGGTAGGACCTGAACCATGCAAGGGCAGAGCCTGTGATGCCAGCGGACTGTTCAAGCCGTGACAACAGGATGCTATGGTCCACAGTGTCGAAGGCAGCTGTCAGGTCTAACAGCACCAGGACAGGAAATAAATATGTTTAATCTTAATGTCGCACTGTCTGCACAAAAACACACACACACACACACACACACACACACACACACACACACACACACACACACACACACACACACACACACACACACACACACACACACACACACACACACACACACACACACACACACACACACACACACACACACACACACACACACACACACACACACACACACACACACACACACACACACACACACACACACACACACACACACACACACACATCATGCGCCCTGGTACATACACTATTCCGTTGTATTGGCTTTGATGCAACAGTGTCATATGGGAGCACCTTAGACAGACCATGGAGAACGCTTATGATGTGACCCTGCTGAAGGGGAGCCAGGGCAGGAGGCTTAACATGTTGATGTAAAATATTTGTGTTGTGCTCCTGTTATCACTTTAGAGCCCTTTTAGAATTGATAGGGTTATAATTTCAGCGCCCCACTCTCCATTGCTGTTTATGTTGAAAATAAAACTAAACTTTTCATAACCACAATATTTTAACTGATTTAAATGCTGAAACTGGGGTTATTCATCAGAATTTCGTATGACTTGACTTGTGACTTGCTTGACCTGAGCAATGACTTGACTTGACTTGACTTGCTTGACTCTCACCACAGTGACTTGGGACTTGCTTGAGACTTGTAGGTTAAGACTTGAGACTTGCTCATGACTTGCACATGTAGGACTTACTCCCACCTCTGGTTATTAGGGATGATGCAAGTTAACATTTAACATTTCAAATCAGAGTTAGAATCTGATGTGCTGCACAGAGATTATTTGGGAGTGGAGTTTTGGGGGAAACATCTCTTGAGGTTATGACAATAAACCTAATCTTTCATTCCCATCACAGAAAGAAAAAATAGAGTACAACGCTGAGCACATATCGGCCATTGCTTTTAAGTGAAAGACTATAACAAGAAGAGGTTGGATAGTAAACAGACAGAGAAAGAGAGTCAGAGAGAGATGGACGGAGTCAGTGCGGAGATGTAATATGAGCGGTGTGTGGGCTGTACAGTAGCCTGGCAGGCTCGGCTGCTGCTGCTCCTGCTGTTGCTGCTTGAAAAGAAAAACCCAAAGCTGAATTGATATGCTAATTTGATCGAGAAGGTGTAGGCGGTTATGGAGAATGTTTTAAGCAGCGAGAGGGACCGAAAGAGAGAATGACAAGAAAAGAGAGGGGAAGAAAAGAGAGAGTGGGAGTGAGAGATGTGATGGAAAGAGGGGAGGGATTGAAATGAAACAAATGGGAAGGAGTGGGACGCAAGGGGCTTTGCTCTTTGGGGTTAGAAAGTTTACAGTCAATCACCGAGCTGTTGTCAGTCAGCTTTGCATTATTAGTGGCAGCAGCTACACAGTCTCCACGAGCGCCTGTTGATACATTTACTTGTTTTTTTAACATTTGTTATTATACAGGAATGACATAACCTAAATAACCGTGTTGACCGGCATTCAGTTGTTTTATTTAAGTATATTTCCAATTTATTACATGTAAACTTGACTCTTTTTTGCATAGTTTTATCCATAATTTCTATCACTCAAACTAACATTGTTCTTGACAATGTTCTTTTTCAATATTTTAGATGATACAATACAAATACATTCAAGACAAAACAACGAAATAAAGTAAAACCTACAAAACAAACACAAATTGAAAAAAGAAAAACAGAGAAAATAAATAAATAATTGAATTATTATCAAGCATTATCAATTAGTCCGGTCAATTTAACATCAGCTGTAGCCTAAAAATGACATGTCCTCTTTCAGTAAACATCTTGGAATACTTGAATATACTTTTTATACTTTTGGAGAGCACGAAACTTTCGATTCATTATGGCTGAGTTGTTCTTAGTTAAAACACCAAAGAGAAGAAGAGAATGAAAGAGGTTAACCTGTTAAGCCCCAAAAAAAAAAAATGCTAACGCACTTAGCACAGAACTCTAGGTATAAATACTTTATTACTTATCGGATCTGCACAAACAAGATATTAGCTAGCAAGATGAGATTCCACAGATTCTAGAGGTATTAGTATCATCACTGAGCGACACAGACATCACAACACGGAGCAAACACGGGAGACATGTCTTACCTTTTGCTGTTTCTGATCAAAAGTTGTGTTCAATGGCATTAAAACAAGAAAAACGCGGCTGAAGGTTAATCCAGAGGTTAATCCAATGTGTCTGTGTCACTTTGAAATGATTTCTGATAATCCATCATTCAATTTTTATGTCAAAAACTGAGTTTTCATATTAGCTGCTATGATAGCTACCAGAGTGTATGACAGCTTCCTGTTTGGGTATTCTGGCTACACATCACTCTCACTCCTTATTTGGTAATGTGTAGGTGGATTTAGGAACTTCCCCTCGATTCTATTGGCTCTGACGGTTAAAAAGAGATGTCAATCATCAATATCGACCAAGGGGGGCCGGAGATATGGAAAATCCACCCAAATGACCCCAGAAGTGTTTTTCTTTTGCTAAATCTCTCTAAAAAGGTAAAATGTCACTTATTTTGCATCAATCTTGATACAGGGTACTTATTGTATGTTATAGCTTTTAGTCTACTATCCCATCATTCAAGGGTGGCTTTCACCAGTGGTGTAGTGGGGATTTTTTTACTGGGGGGACGCTATTTTAATTAGGTCATCCCAAACAATGCCACACAAGTGCGCACGCGCGCAGTGCACTCACAAAACGGGCAGACAGGTCCACAGAAACTACCGGTATGCTTAGTCCTACTTTAGTTACTGTACTGCAAAAAGCAGACGGCGCTGCGCTCAACACACACACAGACTCAAAACCATAGACACACTGGCACATAAATTACATAAACAATTTATAGGCCTAAATTGCAACTAAGCAGGCAGGCAGGCAGGCAGATATATATATATATCTCTCTCTCTCTCTCTCTCTAGAAGAGATCTCTCTCTTCTCTCTCCCCCTCTCCTTCTCTCTCAAGAGAGAGAGAGAGAGAGAGAGAGGAAAGAGAGGAGAGAGGAAGCAGAGAGAGAGAGCAGAGAGAGCCGCAGAGAGAGCGAGCGAGGAGAGAAGACGAGTCGAGAGATGAGAGATTCTCTCTCTCTCTCTCTCTCGCACCTCTCACTCTCACTCATCTCACTCTCACTCTCACTCTCACTCTCACTCTCACTCTCACTCTCACTCTCACTCTCACTCTCACTCTCACTCTCACTCTCACTCTCACTCTCACTCTCTCAAACTCATAACAAACAAAATTCCCAAAGTTGTCCTGAAATTAACTTATTAAATAAACTAAACGAAAAATATAGCCTACTTATGCAAACAACATTGAATCTGGACTTGAAATTATTCTGATTAGGCTTAGCCTACATTGCAAATAAGCAGACAGCGCTGCTTCACACACACACACACACACACACACACACACCTCTTGTTTCCTCCGCCACATCTCCTCCGTCCATACCTCTGCAAGGTGAGCTTGAGCTAGCCAGGGGAACGTTGCTAGCGCAGCTGACGTTATTGCTAGCATTATCCACGTCTTTAGGCGGCTCTTCTGATGATGTAGTACTAGTAGCAGCTTCACTTGTAGTTTCGGTGCTGCTAGGCTCTTTCTTCTTGTGAATTATATTCTTTTTAGAAAATAAGTCAAGTAAAAAATGTTTGCCTGCCGTTATAGAGCTTTTTCGTTAGCGTTCTTGATGGAAAGAGCTGCCGCAAAATCGGCGGGCGGCGAGCTGGCTCGCCGTGGGTGTCACGAGCGTGATGGCGAATCATAATTTTTTAAGGAAATCGTTTTTATTTTTTATTATAATTACTGTGAAATGTATTATGTTTTTGTCATTATTACAACAAATACACACTTGCAACTGATAACACTGGCAATGATTTTATATTTATTAGACTATTGAAAAAAAGATCATGCTCCAAATAAGTGGGGGTACGGCGTACCCCCGCGTCCAACGCCCACTACACCACTTGTTTTCACTATAAGTAATGTGTTTTTTTTTGGACGGACACTATCATTTACGTTAAAAAAAATCTATATTTACTCGGACTTTTCTACATCCAACTCACAGATGTATCATTGCTTTGAGAACAAATATTATTAATTTACCCCTTTTATAAGTGAAGTTATAGTAATTTGTTCTGGGAATGTCATTTTCGAGCCTGAGACCTGGAAAACAGGCTCGGGGGTTAACAGGTTAAAAGACACAGAGAGCTGGAAGTCATGTTTTATCTGTGTAAAAATAATCTAATAAAAAGTTATCAACACCATACCTTTAATTCGGACGAGAGGAAATGTATTATTGGTTTGAAAATGCCATAGAGACCCCACAAAGTCCCAACAAATGACATTTGTTTGTATCAAGTAGCAGAGCCCTTTGGCATAAATGTGAATTGGACCCCAGAATAGTGTGAATTGTTATTTCAACCCCTTGTGACTCTTACCAGATTGTCAGAAATGGATATTTGGAAAAATAAATTGATGTAGAACAACCAGAAATAGTGTCTCTGAGTGATAGCAATCAATAATTTATTACCATCATGCATTGTTTTCAAGTTAAAGCAGCACTATTGCAATATTTTGTACCAAAAATCTTTATATTGAATTTCTACGGACTCTAAAAAGTGTTTATTAAGAAGCATTTTCAATTGGAGTATTTTTTTTTGCTTTTGAAGAGACGCAAAGGGGCAACAATCCATGAGTTGTTGAGTGAAAGTAATAGGTTTATTGTTAACAGGACATCACAACACAAGCGACCACAACATACTTTTATATATTAATTCGAGAAAATACACTCAGGTTAATATTATGTAGTCTTTTTGGTATTTTTTATGAACAGTTCATCAGCAAACATCATTTTGCGGGACCTCACTATAGAGTCTTCTACATAGATCTCTATGGAGTAAAATAGAGTAGAAGTTAGCCATCTTGTTGTCAGGTTTGCCTTAGTTACCGATAATGCAGTGGTTCTCATCCTGTGGTACGCGTACCACTGGTGGTACGCCAGCTCCCGCTAGTGGTATGTGGAGGAAACTGACATAAGAAATATAAAAAAAAAAAATTATATATATATTTTTTTATTTTATTTTATTTAACCAGATGAAAACATTGAGACAAAATCTCATTTACAATGCTGACCTGGCCAAGAAGGCAGCAACGTTACACGTTCCAGTGTTTCCCCTAGGATGGAGTCATAGCAGCGGTGCTAAGGCACGTGTGCCCAGCATAATGTGAGCGCGGAGCGCGTGGAATATTTTAGTGTGTGCGCGTGCGAAGTGCGCCCCGCCAATTTGTTTCTATGTGTCTGCCAGCACAAGAAAGGCTCTTGAGGCCTAGTACCAGGGCCGGTTCTAGCCAATTTGCTGCCCTAGGCGAGATTTTATATATAAAGAATAAATGAAAAATCTCTACAAAAGACAAATACACTACAAAAACAGAAACTTATTGACATAGGTAATATACGTCAAAATGGCTTCAAAATGTATTCAGTATTGTATGAACATGTTTGAATTGGGGGGTGGACGTCACATCCTCTGTGGGGGTCCGGGGGTATGCCCCCCGGGAAGATTTTTTTGAACATTTTAAAGTAAAATGCTTCAATCTGGTGCACTTTGAGCACACAATTACTAGAGACCTGATCTAGGGGGTACAATTCTAAAACACCAATATGAAAAAGATCGGTTTACATTTTAATAATCAAATAACATAACCAATAACCTACCATAGCCGATAACAAATAAATGTAACTTATTTTATTTTTGTTGTTCATTCATATCTTATTTTACCTAGTTAACATTTATTTATTTATTTATGCATATTTTTGTATCTCTCCAACTTTAAACGATATTTTTGGTTTACTGTCCTATAGTATACATTGGAATGATTTCAAACCTGTTTTTATTTATCCTAATAATTATAAAGGAGTGCCTTGGAAATATGTGTTTACATAATTTGTGGTCAAAACGTTTGAGACCCACTGAGATAACTTAGACTAAAATTAACTATCTAAACACTCAGAGTCCTTTACTTTTTTTTTTTTTTTTTTATAAAACTTTATTTTAAATTATTTGGCAGTACATGATATACACAAGTTACATTAATAATACACATAACTCACAATGCATACATATATAAATAACATAAACAGAGAGCACGTCCATATTCCAGCGAGTTCGGTCAGAGACTCAACATTTGTCCAAGGTTTTCCTTTTTTAGTTCGTTGATAAGTTGTCCCACATGAGGCGACCTTTTACAGCACTTGTTTGCTCTATCTATTATTTTATCTAATATATCTGTTAATCTATTCATTTTTATTATAATCAGTATTCATAGTTAAACGTCTGTAATTATCTATATCACATTCTTATCTATGTCTTCCGTTACTGCATTAAAATCTCCACCCAATACAATTCTATAACCCACCGTTAAAACCTCTCCAAGTTTTCTAAATACCTGTAACCCACTTGTTGCGTCAGGGGCAGTATAAATACCAACAAGTAGACATTTTTAATTTCCACAATAACAATCCATCACAAACCACAAATGCCAACTTCATCAGCTCCGCCATCTCCGACGGAGACAACACATTCTCCCCCGTGCCACATCTTACACTCTACATCTCTAAATTAGCCCGTTTTTCTATATCGTTCAAGTTTCTACTTGCAGGTCTCTTTTTTTTAGAGACCTCAAACGGGGCCTCCCTCTGAGCCTCACTCGCGGGGTCTGGATAATCCGGAGTCGGAGAAAAAGACCCCGAGTGACTCTCAGGGGGCGAGTAGAGGGGCATGCTGACTCGCTGACCAGCTGTAAGGCTGTCAGGGCTAGAGTCAGATCCTGGGCTTTCGCTCACACTCTCATAGTATTGATCATCTTCAATCTCACTGTCAGAGCTGCACTCACTCTCAACATCACTGTCAATGGTCAGTCTGCCCTCACCTGACAGGGGTGGAGAGTCGTCTTCAGGAGATGTCCTTTACCTCACTGAGCCTCTCAGTCTGACAGGAGAGCTCTCCTCCACCCTGGTTGTAGAAACATCTACTTCTTATATCCGTTAGCGCAGCTAGCACCAGATTCTAATAACAACAGCGCCGGTGTAGGTACCATATGTGTTCGGCCTACCAGATGTGTTCGGGGTCCGTTACGCTTACCAATGACGTCACGCATTGGCTGTACGGTAACTCAAGAGGACATTTTACACGGTCAAATTCCGAATGTATTGAAACTCCAGACTCAACGTAAGGGCTTGAGCCTCTTCGGGGGGTGCTAACATTTAAACATACACTTCATTCTTTACTTTGTCCGTTATTATATGTAGAAGATATTACTTTTTTCTCCGTCATGTTGTTTCCATAGCAACAACTTCAAAATAAAAGTATCTAAATAGATTTGTGTTCTACACACCAAAATACGTTATTTGAACACCCCTCTCGATCGATTTACAAGAAAAAATAGTATGGCCCGCCCTAATACACCAACGCAGTTTTTAAAGATATACATTTTTCAATACAGAATCATTTACCAAATTACACCATATCCAATAATTTTACGAGTCAGAAAATGCTATCTGTTCATTGCAGTTATTGTTTATTGAATTAGATTACCATGAGCTCAACATAATTATGTAGAGTACAAGTCCACAGCCAAGAAAATGTTATTTGCATATCATTTTATTTATGAATATGGAATTATGGAATTCTAACACTGGAATTTGTTATTATTTACTATAACTTTATTATATTATTCGGGTACAGCCCTATTGTACCCGAATATCCGAATATTCGTTCGTTGGAGTACTATTCGGGTTTCAATTTCGTTATTCAGAAATTCGTTTTGTTTGTTTTTTCCCCGTTTTTTTTTTCAAATTGAATTTATTGAAATCTCCAATATCAACGTAAGAGCTTGTGCCTCTTCGGGGGGTACTAACACTTAACCATAAACGTTATCGTTTACTTTCTCCGTCTTTATATGTAGATATTACTTTTCTCCGTTAATCTCTGTCACGTTGTTTCCAAAGCAACAACAACTTCCTGTCAACTGCGCTAACTCTCCTTCAAAATAAAAGCATGTCCATAAATAGGAAGCCAAGCCAAATTACACTTAAGACACGAAAGTAACAAACACAATGCGATATCCTTTTCAATTTCAAATAACACAAATTGGGTTACATTAACAAATAACTATAAAACAACAATACTGTAGAATAACAAAATGAATGCCGTGAATACACCGAAATACACGTGTTGAAGCGGTTCGCTGCTGATTACTAAGATTACCGTACAGCCAATCACAATGGGTGACGTCATTGGTAAGCGACGGACCCCGAACACATATGGTAGGGCGAACACATATGGTACTGACACCGGTACCGGTGCGCCCTCTCTCTCTCTCCCTCGCTCCCACGCTCGCACTTTGGCTGTGAGCTGCGGGCGCCTGATAAGCCAACATCCCCCACTTTCATCACTTACAGCGCCCATCGTACAGGGCAAATGAAAAGTGTAACCGGGGTGAAAAGGGTGTTACATTTACTTAATTATGAATGTTGTTACATCAAGGCCGAAAATTAGGATGAGCGCCAAGGGTCAAAAATGTTTTTTCCCCTCCCAGAGCTACCAGCGCAGCGCCCCCCAGATCTGGCGCCCTAGGCGACCGCCTATGTCGCCTATGCCTTGCCTAGTACATACAGTGGCAATGTCTCAAGATTTAGCAAAAATACACCTTTATTGAACATACAGTAACACAAATACTACAAATCCACATAACAAACAATCAAAAATGAAAAAGGGTCGCCACTTATTATTATTTTAATTTAAAAAAAAAAAAAAGCGGCGCGCATATTTTAGCAGCGGCGCTGCGCCGCCACTATTTGTATATAGGGGAAACACTGCGTTCTTATACATAACACAAAGATATAAAATACAGAAAACATAACTAAGTAAACAAAAAGACGAAAAGCAGTCACTACATTGTGCACATTTGGGACAGTAAGGTACACTACTTATTACTGCAAGAGCAGCTGGTGGTAAGGACCATTTAAAACAGGCTATAGGGACAAGTGCCATCAGTTTGAGGCTTGATTGAATAACATGAATTCAAAAATAAATCATACTATCAAAAATACTACAACGAATGAAAATAAGATTGAGATAATTGAAACTGTGGTTTAAATAAGTTCTAAAAGGCTATTGTTGTTTTCAGATTTAGAAACAAATTTATTTTTAAAATTTATTTCTGGCGTTGCTAATGACGACCCGCGAACGATTAGCGAACGTTGCAAGCAAGCTAAAGAAAGAAGAAAGCTGAATGATGCTGTGAGAGGTACAGAGGATAATATTACCAGCGAAAGTGAACAAGTGAATGAGGAGGAGGACAGTCATCAACCGAGCACAAGCGCAGGCTCCGCCAGCAACGCAAAAGTGATATGCACAGTAACAACGCTGTGATGGAGGAGAGAAGTGACTCAGGAAGAAGGCATTTGCTCAAAGAATGGAGAGAAGGCTGTGACCGAGGTCAAAAGCTGAAAAAGCACACACTTGTCCTTAATTGTTATCTTTTTTTTTTTTTTTTTTACTTTGCCACCACAGAAATGGCAATAGCAAACTTCAGCAGACTGAAGATGAGCTATTAGCCCTTAGGCTCATCTGCTCCTGGAGGCTTTCATTATTATTGTGGAACTGAATTCCCAATAGGACATTTTCTGTTACAATGTAGGTTGTTGCAGGAGGCCTACATTCAAACTTTGTTATAGGAAATGACATGTATGTACCAGAGATGGAGTACTCGAGTCCTGGACTCGGACTCGCGCATTGATTGACGCGACTCGGACTTGGACTCGTCAATTCTCGCGCACGGTGACTTGGACTCGGACTCGGACTCGTGAATTCTCGCTTACAATGACTTGGACTCGGACTCGTGAATGTTCCCCCCCACGATGACTCGGACTCGGACTCGTACATTGACTCTCCGACTTGGACTCGGACTCGAGCAAGTTTTATCTGGAGTCTGATGTCCTCTATCCCTGCGTGTGCACCTGCGAGGCGAGTTCAGTACTGGGCCCCGCTATTCCAGTCTAAAGATGTCTAGAGACACACCCCGCATCATGCTGTATGCTTTCACACATTCTGCTTCCACATTGGAAAAGAGCAGCGCAAAATGCTCATTATGTGGAAAAAATATTGAAGAGAAGGTTCCATAACACATTACTCTAAGGATCGAGTTCAGACATATAGGCTGTCTTGAACACTATCATCAGAGTAACGTGATCTAATCCATAAATAAAGATTCAGCCGATAACACGAAAGCACATGGCTACTTAACATACAGAATGACGTCATTTTGCATGCTAAGTAGCCATGTGCTTTCTGGGGCTCAATCTTTATCGGTAAACCGATTTAACCGGTAAAAGTTCCTTCAAAATAAGAGTCCAAATCTTATTACTATCAAAATAAAAGTGCAAAACGAAAACGTTACCATAGGAAAATATTGGATTACAAATATAATCACTTCTCTAAAAGGTAACTCATTTTAAATATAGTTAGACATAGTATGGGTCATTTACAATAATAATAATAATAATATTAATATTAGTAATAAGCTTTATATTTGTATAGCACCTATTACAAGAATTGTAGCCAAACTGGCTTCACAGCAGTTCAATAGACAGATTAGTATAACATGACAGGATAAAAGCAATGTAGAGGAGCAGCTTCATTACAACACATATATCCACGAAGATTAATACATGAAGACTTGTGACTCGGACTTGACTCGGACACTCCTTGGGTGACTCGGACTTGGACTCGGACTCGAACACAGGTAATGATGACTCGGACTCGGAGTCGACTCGGACACTCCTTGGGTGACTCGGACTTGGACTCGACTACGACTCTCCCTTGGTGACTCGGACTTGGACTCGGACTCGAAGAGTGGTGACTCGAGAGTGACTTGGACTCGTGAATTGGTGACTTGACTACAACACTGGTATGTACAGTTGTCATTTGTTGTGTGAGAATACGTCATTATTTGGTTCTTTATGTTCTCACTTGTCGTGTGTGCGTGAGTGAGTGAGTGATGAGAGAGAGAGAGAGACTGCCCTTTGTACAGGCGTGTGGCGCAGTGGATAGAGCCTTGGTATGGGGATCAGATGGTCACAGTTTCAAACCCCACTGCAGTCAGCATGTCGTTGTGTCCCTGGGCAAGACACTTCACCCCAAATTGCTCCTGTGGGGATTGCCCACAGTATTGAGTATGTAAGTCGCTTTGGATAAACGCGTCTAACAAGTGACATGTAATGTAATGTACATGTAGCTGTGGCTGACAATAAATAATGTTATTATGAATACATTTGCCTCCGAGTCCTGCATGAACTGTGCATAGACTGTATTTTAACATTGGTCATATGGTGGTACTTGGAGAGCCAACTATTTTCTCAGGTGGTACTTGGTGTAAAAAGGTTGAAAACCACTGCGATAATGCATCTTAATTGGTGCCATGGCAACATCTAATAATTTGGTTGCTGTATGACATCATTCAAATTCCAATTCGGAAGCCTATAGCAAAGTCCAGTTTGTGTTTTAAAGCAAAACACAAATTAGCAGTTGCTAACACATTATCCTATCTATCCTCTGTAGTCATCTTAAAACATGGCCTCCGACATTGACCTGCAAAATCAGGGTAGCATTGATGTTATCAAAGCTGAGCATCAAGCTGCACTTTCTGGGCAGAGAGAGCTCCAAGCCCAGATTAAGGAGGCGCATTTAGCGATCCACAGCTATACTGCTACAGAGGACATGCTCATTGCAATGAAAAGGGAAACAGAGGAAACCATCAAGGAAAATGCTTCCCTTGAGAAAGAACTTAAGTGTCTCAAGGAAAGACAAAATCACCTTCAGGTAATCAAGGAACTTTACCAGCTGGCAAAGGCAGAGAAGCAGACGGTTTGCCAGCAGAACGAGGCTCTGCAGCAGGAAGTTATGGATTTCTGCAAGAAGCTTGAAAAGGAAAGCATAGTGCAAAATGAGATAGACGCAATGAATGCGTCAATAAACGAGGGAAACCGCCAAACTGACATCTTGCAAATACATATCTTTGAGCTTGCACAGAGGCTTCTGCGTTTAGAGGATCTGCAGACGTCATACAACATTGCGATGGCAGAAAAGGAGTCGATATCCCAACAAAATCAGTTCTTGCGACAAAAGAAAGGGGAGTTCTCCCGAGACCTTGAAAATGAGCAAACCATTAAGGTGAAGTATGAGACCTTGAATGCATCCAACAAAGCCCAAAGGCGTGATAATGACACCATGAAGAAAACGCTTGCTGAGGCCCAGGAGAAACTTGTTCGTGAAGCTGACTGGCAGCAAAAATACATCATGGCTGGTCATCAGAGAGACGGCTTGGAGAGAGAGCATAAAAAACTGAGTGAAGACGTCCAGCTTTTCCAGGGCAAGCTCAAATCTCAGGGGGAGTTGAAGAAGAGTTATAAAACCATGGAGGCTGCGAGAAAAACTCTTACCAGCGAGAACATCACCCTGCGGAAAAGGCTCAACGGCCTTCAGAAAAAGTGTACTGCCGATGAGCACCTACAGGAAAAAGTCACAGCGGTTCAGGCTTCAAACAGGGGTCTCGAGCGCCAGGTCAGAGAACACCAGGACCAAATTAAAACTGTCACGGACATGCTGGGACTGTACGACTCCCTGCAGGAAATAAACAAGGGCTTGAATCGGGAGAATGTCAACCTTCTTGATGACCTCCTTGAGCTAATGAAAACAGTTCAGGAGAAAAGAGCTTGGCAGGCCAAGAGATAAATGCCACAGACTGAAGTTCATTAAGTGTAATTGGCCTACCAGATTTTCTCCAGGAGCACCGGGTTTTCCAACATTCAACATTTCATAAGGTGATTTAAAAAAACTAAACATTAAAATTGTTACGACCCCCTCCACTCCACTAGGGGTCTCTGTGTTTGCATTCTGCTTGCTGGCTCTAACTTGTGTTACAGGTGTTCAAGTCATCAACCTGTTGAGCCACACCTGGGTGGCTGGAGATAAAAGGCCAGCACCATCCCATACTGCCCGATCTCACTCTGCTGTTGGACACCGCTGCTTACTTACTGACGCACACATTACTGATAACTAGGGATGGGTACCGAGCCCCGGTATTAAACGGGCCCCGGGGCTGAATTATTAAAGACCGTGGTACCGTTAAGCTCCGACGTTATCGGTCTTTTTATCGGTACTGGAGACATCTAAAAAATATGTCATGTGTATTATTGCTACACAAACATTATATTGCAGTTTTAGTGTCGCCAACTCCGTTTCTAATACGCAAAAAGACTGCAAAATGCGTCATTTTTAGTATTTTCGATCTCTCCAATCCAGACGAGAGATCTCTCTCCCCCGCCTGCTTGCGAGGGGGCGGAGCAGTTTACACACACGCAGCTGCTACATGCAGCAACACACACACACACGGAGGAGATGGCGGAGAGAACGCGCTCCGAGGTGTGGTTAAACTTTACCCGTCTCGCTCGTTGCCTAAAGTGCAATAAGAGTTTAGCATGTCAGGGCGGTAACACGAGCAATTTGTCTAAACATCTTGCAAAAGTGCACCACGTTCAGACGGAGAAATGCACCGGGTTCGACTGTCTCTCTAGTAGCTCTGTAGCCCCATCCACGAGTAACGTTTCCACGTCAGGTGTTATGTATGCTAGCAGCAACACAAGGAGCTAACTCAATGATTCAAACATGGGTTAATGATTAGAGGGAACTGAGTTATTTAGTTTGTTAAAGTTTCAGCCATTCTGTTCACAGTTCTGTCATCAGATTATTTAATATGATTTGTTAAAACGTTGTTGTTTCTGTTGATGTGAAATATTATGCATTTCATTTAAATAAAAAGCAATGTTAGTTTTGTTCACAATTTGTTAATTTTCATTTAATCGTTTATTTGAATAGGGACAATGCACATTAATGAACACTTTAGACAAATAATGCTTCAAGTAGGGTGACCAGGTGACAGAAAGCCACAAGTGGGACAGAGAGTATATTTGTGTGGGACAATGTGGGACATGTAAATGTAATGTTGACGCATGAACTGTCAACGGGGGGGGGGGGGTACACTGTGGACCTCTGTCGCCTGTCAGCGCAACTTACATAATGCCGTTTAAAACATAATCATAATGGCAGAAAAGCGTTTTGGCCAATCAAAATGAAATATGCGGGCAGTGGCTCAGTCAGTAGGGGCTTGGACTGGGAGCCGTAGGGTCGCTGGTTCAAGTCCCCGACCAGACCTAAATATGGAGTGTGGACTTCTACTTGGAGAGGTCCCAGTTCACCTCCTGCCCTGCCGTGGTGCCCTTGAGCAAGGCACCGGACACCCCCCTTCCCCCCCCCACTCCCATTGCTCCCCGGGCGCTGTACAATAGCTGCCCACTGCTCCTAGTACTAGACTCCTTGTACTAGGATGGGTTAAAAGCAGAGGCCAAATTTCACTGTGTGTGCTGTGTGCTCTGCATGTGTGACCATTAAAGAGGGTTTCATCCCTCCCTATTCTATTCTTCTTCTACATCATCTCAATTTGCGGGACGCACCAAAAGTCGTGAAAATGCTGTGCAGTCCCGCGCAAAGCGGGACATCTGGTCACCCTAGCTTCAAGTGTAAATATGCCGGATTTTAGCTTTGAGCTAATTTCCATCCGTAGTCCCTGACATACAACATATAGTTAGTTTACCTCATTTTTCTCTCCAAAAGAACCGATAAGAGTACCGTTAAAAGACCGGACCGATAAGCGGTATCGATAAAAGTAGTAGTACCGTTAAAACCTTAACGATACCCATCCCTACTGATAACTGACTTCCACATTTGTCCTTTAGTTTTGTTATATTTTAAATAAATATACTTTTTTTTTACACTTTAACTTGTCTGGTCTCCCATCTTTGATGCAGCCTATGAGCCGGGCTGTAACAAACATCTCTTACCATGACATCAGGGTTAACTCCATGTTTTTCTAGCAATCTTCAATTTTCAGCAAATGCATAAATCATAATTTATTTTATATAGGTATATTGAGTCTCTATGTCGGTTTGTCTCTCTTGAATCATGCAGTGTCAAATGTTGGGTTTAAAAAGTAGAAAAACACACCAAATAATGTTTTATAATCTTCAAACTTCATGACTCTTCTCTGATCATTTCTTCTAAAAATAATTTTCAGAAATTAATGCTGTGAAAATAAATAAAAAGATAATAAGTCTATCTTATCTGTTATTGGCATATAATACCATACTGCACATACAATATCATTTTAGGCATTACATAATTCATTATTTAAGTTTGTTTACCATTGTTAAACTGTCACTGTCCAGTCGTATTACTTGACTCGGTTACGGGCCAGAAA
The DNA here is from genome assembly GCF_902827165.1 of Trematomus bernacchii. Classification (NCBI taxonomy): domain Eukaryota; kingdom Metazoa; phylum Chordata; class Actinopteri; order Perciformes; family Nototheniidae; genus Trematomus; species Trematomus bernacchii. Next base: position 15,461,460 of record NW_022987727.1, on the reverse strand, counting down.
ATCTACTTCGTAAAGCAGACAATTTTTTCTTAGCGTATAAGCAATACAATAATTTTTAAATATATGAAATCATGTTTCAAATCAATATGTTGTGTTTAATGCATCCTTATTGTTCATAATACAATTTTTATTTGATTTTTCGATATTTAGTTTATGTACAGTAGCTTATATGTTAAGCAAGCAAACAAATATATGGTGTAGAAAGTCATTAATACAACAGGTATTCTTCATGTTCTGTCCTCACGATCTAAACCGAAATGCGCAATCATTTGTCATTCTTGCTTATTTTGAAGACATTTTAAAATAGTGCTAGTGGAGCCTCGCAGCGGAGAAACTGTACACTCAAATGTAGTGTGAGTACAATCTGGCTCATTTTCAGGATTATTTAAAGGGGTACATTTAAGAAACTATGAAGCAGGAAGTTCTCTCTTTCCCAGAGCTGAGGTGTTATAGACTGATTATCTCAAAGATATTAGAAAATCTTGAGAACCACAAAAGCCGCACAACAATCAAAAGTACACAAATTAGGATCTATGTGCTGAATTATCTTTTTGTTTAGTAACTCTGATCTTCTGCTCACTGATTTTCAGAAACAGGGTCCAGAGGGTACACTGAGGGCTGTTGTCATCCAGGAAAGGAGGCTCCATGTCGGGGTCCACAATGGCTGGTGTTTCTTGGACAAGCCCCAAGTGGTGGTGCTGGAGCCTCTAGCCAGAAGCCGATCAGACAGCAGCTCCAAACAGAGCAGCCTGGTGAAGGACAGGTGAGCAGAGGAAACACATGTCTTACAGTGGAGATGTTACTACCGGCTATAAGAGAGGCGCTTTATTCTGTTCTCAGACTGATAATCTTATGAGTGCTTATTTAAAGCATTTCATCAGCCTCTCCTGGCACGCTTCCTTTTGCTGATAGGCAAGTGATTTATCCTGTAAAATCAGCAAAAAATGTATTTCTGAAAAAGCTAGGTAGGTTGGAATGAACTTCAGTTGTGTATGACATAGGATGGGAGATGTCTGAAAAAACGAGAAAATTGCAGTTCTTCTTGGGGGTTCCAATTGCTTTATACCCTTATATTTGAGATCTACAGTTTATATTTCGTCTTTCACTTTCTACCTCTCTTATCAAGTGGAGACGTTCCAGATCAGTTATTAAACATACTCGTGCCATTTTTTTGTCATACGAGAAGATGAAAAGCTCACTTCAGTTTTGCTGGTGGCTGGTTGGTCAATGTGAAACAGTTGTCCTTTGATAGTGACTAAAGCAACTGCACGAAATTTCAACATTTCCAAACCCATTCTGTTTTTAGCTGCTTCCATTCTGCCACACTTCCATTGAGACTTAAGACTGGTGCATGCAAACCTACAGTCGGGTACAAAATACTATTGCTGTTCACAAGTTAGACCAACACCTTAGTTAGACATGTTAAACCTTTGCTAGAAGTTTGTTGATTAACAATCTTAAAAATAGATAATATAGGAGACAATATAGCTATAAGTAGCAATTGATTTGCAGAAATGCCCTACAATAGGTTGGCAGAAAATTAATAAAAGGCCCTTTCTTTTCTTATGTTGGCAATAATCCTCTACTGCCATGTACTGTACGATGTACAAATTAGACTTTTTTGGTCACCAATACAGATGCCCAAACTACTGGGGCCAGATGATACTGAGGGCTCAGATTTGACCTCTCTTTTATTTGTAAGGTTACAACAGTCTGTACATATTAAGGTGATAAAGTTTAATATCTGTACAGTTTTCTATCAAAAATGGCCGAGCCACTACTAAAAAAAAGCATGTGTTTACACACTTTATTAGTTGCTTCAAAGGTCAAAGATTATCTGTCCATCAAATCCATCCAAGTAAACAAAATAATACGTTTATTATAGAGAATATAAAAAAATACCAACCTTTTTTCCACCTTCAATGATGCAGGTCAACACACAATCATTTCTTTAGATATTTTCTTATCAAACAAATGGAGAGTAATGTTTATTTTTTCTATGTGGCTTTTTAATTAGTCCATTGACCTTGCCTAAACAACAAATACTGTTTACCTGATAAGGCCCTGCATGTCCTGACCCGACCCCAGCCTCATGATTTACACACTATTCCATGCCACACAGGCTTCCACCTTCATAAAACTGCCGTGCAGTACATTCCAATACGTGCAAGTACTTCATAACCAATCAAGGAGATACGGCTCCTGCTGCCCCTGCCCCTGAGTTTTATTGACACACCATGACACTCAATGCTAACCTTGTCAAAGTAGATGTGCTGATGTAAGGTCACCAGCGTCCACGTTAGATCAGCAGTAAAACACCAGGATTGAATGGTTTTGGCATGTCAACACACAGAGAGGTAAACCTGCACCCCACCCTGTAGAGTACCTTAATCTAATTTTAAATCCAGAGATGAGAAACACTCAATAACACCAGTGCAGGGTTAGAAAAACTGTAAAATAGCCAGTTGCCTTCAGATACTTTTGTAACCAATTGTGCTTTAGGTACAACAGCTGTCACAAATATCACATCGCACCCCGTTAAATCACTGGAAGTGTTTTCTAACATAAATGTTGAGAGCGAATGAACCTTTGACCGGCACAGGTAAACAACTGCCAGCAGTTTCAATTAATGAGCTGTCAAGGCGCACCACTGAGCCATTGTGCAGAACTGCTTCGGGTAAAAAAAGAAAAAAAAAAAGGTTTTGTGTCTATTTCAGTAACATTGTGCAGGTGTGTCATGATATGAAGAGAAGGTGTGCAAATCCTGTCACAACAGATCCACACTATCGCCTTTCTTTCCACAGACAATATGCAAAATACTACAAAAACTACAATACAAAATGTCACAATAAACCGTTAAAGTACAGCCATGATGCAAGCTTTATTTTCAAATTAGGTAGGTTCAGAATGTTTTATTGAGGAAAGCTTTGATAAAAGGTGCAAACTCTGAGCTCTTGTTACAAAAAAAAAGAAGTTAGTTAAAGAGGCTTTATTATGCTTTTGGGGTTGGGGGGTTTCCCTTCCCTGTAGTTTGTTATATAGGTTTTAGTGCATGTAAATGGTCTTCCAAGGCTCAAATACCTCTCCAGAGGAAGTTTCTCTCCCACACAACCCCCCCCTGCCTGAAATGCCTCCGTTCAAACCTTTATTTTTACTTCGGTAACATAATGACATCACTATGTAACACTCACGCTTCTATTGATTAGCTTTCCAACACATTGAACCTGATAAGATAAGGCGGGGGCGGGGGGGATCTCTAAGTGATTGACCAACACAACAGAGCCAGCCAGGTAACCAATCAAAACAGTCTAGACTCTTAATTTCAGACAGAGGGTGAAAAGAGGTGCTGCAGCACAGGCAGTATGAGAAGAATAAAGAGCTTTTTGAACATTAAAGCATGGAAACATGTCAGAGTAGAACCACAAAATAAACATTTGCATGATAGGGGGACCTTCAATATTAAGAAACAAATTGTCTTTCCAATTTTCACAATCTAAAGAATTTGTCTTTCTTTATTGGTGTTTACGGGAAAGGATGCAAAGAAATATGCTTGTAGTGAAGGTACTGTCTGCAAAATGCCCAGGCTATTATCATACAATGTTTGTGCTTATATGTACATTAAGTAATGCACTATAGTTCATATATCCCATGTAATCAGTTCACATGTAACCTACTAATCATGAGTCAGGACAGGTGACAGAGTATAAAGAGCAATAAAGTCTGCATGCGGAGTAGTTAGAGACGGATGGGTGGGTACAAACACTTTTTACAGAAGGCCACTGTTAGTGTTGTGTGTTTGACGTTGCGTTACTTCCATAACTAAGTAACGCAACGTCCATTGTTTTTTCCAACCCTAACCTTTTTCCTAAACCTAACCAAGTAATTTTTGCCTTAACAGATTCTGCACTGTGTTTGTGCAGGTGCACTGATTGCGGATATCCTTATGCACAAAATAAATTACAAAATGAATGTTGGTAAGACAACATAAGAACCGTTGTATGAGGAACCGTTGAAATACCAAATGGATATAAGGCATACTGATGTGACAAACCTGCCATCTATTGCACGCCACAATGCATACAGTTTATGTGTTTTTTTTATATTCTTCCACATTTTTCAGTTAACATAGAGTAGTTTCTTTTAGCTATTTCCTTTCGTATGATTAGTTGGGATGTATTGCTCAGTTTCAGGAAATAATTACGCAGATGGAAATTGAGTTGAAGGAAAGGCAGACTATTAAATAAAGTCAAAATGTCCAAAGAATAAGTTGTAAAATCAACAGATTACATACAGACAGTGAACCTACGATTGCTTTTTTTCCAGTGTGTCGGAATCAATATTTATTGTATTTGCTACTTCAGACGAGACGCAGGCTGATTACGTAGCTGCTTATATGGGTGTCTTACTAGCATGGGAATATACTCGGGGAAACATAATCAACACAATCACATACTTTCCAACAATCTGCACCTAATTACTGTTTTATACAAATAACAATAATTGTCATCAAACTAACTGCAGACATTATACTGTACGTTCTGCCCTTTTGTGTTTCCCTAAAAAACAAAGTGTTTATATGAAAACAACAGTGTAGCCAACAATTATGATGATTGCCTTATTTTTTTGCGTGCTGCCTTTGAAAGCTGACAGTCGGTCCTGCTTTCGCTATGCCTGGTGCTTCCAGACAGCGAGAAAAGAGAGAAGATAAATACATCCGATGTGCTCGCTTGTACCATTCTCTGGAGAGTCCATGAAGCGGTAAAAAGAAAAGGCGCTCGGCCCCACCTCGTGACACGCCGGCGCTCCACAGTATGCTCCCGCCTATGGTGTATGCAAACTGTGAATGACGAATACCAAGAGAGCTGTTCCACTGCTCACACAGGAGGCCAATGCTTGCCAGGGAACATTCTGCAAGCGAGTGTAAATCCTACAACACATTGATTTACTTCCTTTTTAACAAAAACAAAAACTGTATTAAAATAAATAAAGGGATAAAGCATCATCCTTTGCTCTAGTAATGACTTTAAAGCACATGGGTTGTGAATAATCTTGATGTGTGTCCTGTAATAGCTTCTTTCCTTGTGTCTCGCCCTCTTAAACACACCCAGTGTGTGTGTGTGCTCTCTCCTCAGCTCTACAACATCGCCCCCCCCCTCAGATGCTGGGCCTTCGCAGCAGCTTGGAGCTCAAACTGACAAATCATCAAGCTCTCGCAATCGTCTTCCAGCTGGAGTTCGTATTCTCTGCTCCAATTGGCCGAGAGACAATGGTAAGAGAGATGCAAAAACACACAAGTTCTCCTTAAGTATAACAGAAGTTAATACTGAAACTAAATCTTGAAGTCCTAGCCTAAAATCCTCCGCTTTATAAAATGACAGGATAACAGAATGACTTCTTCACTTGACTTAAACAGGTTTTCACTCTAATGGACAAACCCCCTACTTTCTTCTCTTTATCCTACCTTTGTTCTCTCAATACCCTTTTTTATCCTTGCAGCCCTCCATCCATCTCTAGCCATTGACAAATGTAAAAATGTGAAATACAAATATTTATATTTACTTAAAGCAGTGGTTCTCAAACTTTTTCTGTCAGGCCCCCCTTTTGGAGAAAAAAAAAGGTTGGGCCCCCCCAACACAAATAGTCACGTAATGGGCCAAGTTAACATTCATTAAAATACATCAATATGAACGTGAGCATTCCTTTGCTAGAACAGTGATAATAAAACAATGCTCCATAAGTGTGCTCCAAAAAATAAATACATAATACAATTGTGCAATCCCTTTGCTAGAACAATAAGTTATAATACTTTGCCACTTTGCAATCTGTGCAAAAAAATGAAAAGAAAGAAAATGCTGATATTTGGCAAAAAAGTGTGTCTTATCATTAGTGGCTGCAATGAGCCTGTTTTGCACTGCACATTTCTTCAAAACGGGGTTGCAGGCTCAGTGGCGGCGCCAGAGATTTTCTTTTGGGGGTGCTGTGGGGTAGCTTGATGTTTCATTGAGGGTGCTCAAACATTTAGGGTTTCCCATTAATGTACCGGTCGCTACAGTGGAATTTTCTATTGCAACAATCCCCACGCAAATACACAGTGTGACAGTTACAATGAAGGCTCGATAATCAGCTCACGGCATATAGGTGTAAGCAGGGGTAAAGTGCTATTTTTATAGGTGGTGTGTGGACCCACCAACATCCTCTAGGGGGGTCCGGGGGCATGGTCCCCCGGGAAGATTTAAAAAAAATATTGAAGTTAAATGCATCAATCTGGTGCATTTTCAGAGCAAAATTAAGAGATCTATGGATACATCTCTCAACACCCATATGAAACAGAACTGTAAACAGATTTACTTTTTCTTATGGATATTTTACAAATCACTCAATCATACCTGTTTTCATTTATTCTCTTATTTTTGTATACCTATAATGATCATATAAACGTGTGCCTTGGAAATAATTGTTTACATTCATCTTGACCAAACCGTTTGGGACCCACTGAGATAACTTAGACTAAAGTTAGGACGCTCCTCCACCTTGTTGTTGAAAAAGCTCCTTATACCCGTTAGCGTAGCTCGCTAGCACCAGAAGCTAACAACAACGATCTCTGGTACCGGTGCGCTCTCTCTCGCTCGCGCACGCACACAAAATGGCTCGTTCCAGACACACACAGATCCAAGCTTGAATGAAACACAGAGACCCAGACGTACTTGTACTGTACTGTAGCATATTATTTTCAAATCAATAATCTTTCATTTTTTTTGTCATAACAATTTTTCCTCCTGGTCTCTTGCGCCCCCCCTGTCATGCCTCTGCGCCCCCCACTTTGAGAAACACTGACTAAAAGGTAGGCTAGGTTAAGAATGGAGAAACCAGCTCGAGTGCGCTAGAATTTGAAAGTACACAACCGGGCCGAGGCAGATAATTGGACTTGCTTTTTACAGCGCCACGGCTTCCACAGATGAAATATTTGTATATATTTATTGTCAAAGCATTTAATGTATTCATTGCTATCGGGATGTTAAGAGCATTCCATGGAATATAACAAAAAGTGTTTCTGAAGTGAATTACCTACCCTACCTTTAAGGAGTTTAAAAATGCTCACGTTTTACAATGTATAACAATACATATGTTAAAAAGGATATGTTTCCAAATTGTTTTTTGAAGGCTAGACAACATTTGCAAACACAGTGCTGTGATTGTTTGAACACCAAAATAAAATTCCACATAAAAAAGAAATAGTCTGTCTCCATATAAAATGTTAATTTTGTGATATTCCTAATATGTTTTCCTGTCATGCCTCCCCATGTCCATATTAATTGCAATGACCAGTAGCTGGCACCTGTTACAGAGCGACACAGTCAACACACCCCGGGGAAGTCATTTCCAAATTCAAGCCGCACCACTTAACAGCCGCTCATGGCATGGAAAACCTCAGAAAGACTGTGGTAATTATGTACGTGGGTGAGCCTTCAACACTTAACGCATGCCAAGGCTGGGCTCCCATTGTGTTACTGCATGTTACACTTTTTACACAATCAGGGGTCACTGAATCACCAATTAAAAGCAGAAAAAAAAAAGCCACTCTGTCATAGGAGCACCATGGGACATTTGCATTTATGTATTAAATCACCCATTCTTACTCTGCAACCACTTGACAGCCCATTAGTGTCTGTTGTAATGGACATTGTCCTTTTTTTGTTTTGTTTTTAGCAAAGATGAAAGTGATTATTCCACTATACAGTAGACTTGTTGACATATAATGGATAGTAGTTAGGGGTGGATAATGGATTTTGTTTAGGTAAAAGAACAGTCTAAAGAAGAGCTTTATCCAGAATAGGAAACATAACACAATATACAGTACGTTACCACTAGCTAACCATCTGTTGTAGGCAGTTTGTCAATGTAACTCAGCTTGACTGTTCAGATTCTTTGAATACAAATGAGGAATTATCACAAAGATTATATCAATTTCTCGACTTAGCAACACTATGCCTGCTATCTGTAAAGCAGTAAACACTGCCTATATACACGTTTTTTTGAGAAATATTAAAATTGCTTCAAATACTTTTGCCAACATCCTCCTACACAACTATTTTCTTGAAGTAAGACCTCATTGGGGTGTGTTGGTTTAATTCCCTCACAAAAACGTACTATTTCTGTGTGATTATCATATTAGTATGATAGTTTGTGTCTTTAAGAATAAATTCACAAAAAAACAACCATTGTACAAGTATGCTAGCAACTCTTTAAGCAGCTCAGGTTGATGGAAATACGTTTGGTTAAGCATTTATTTGGTTATTATATCTTGGATGATTTAGGGTAGCAAGTGTGCACCAATATATCCTGAAGAGAACACTTATGTCTGCAATATAACAGTTGTCAAAACATTTCAAGAAAAAAACCTTAATGTCAACCTGCTAATGGCACAAGATTAAATGTCAAGGGATCACCAAAGTCTGACTGACCAACTGACATGGCCATCCCAGAGCTGCCAGCAAGGCTTAAAATAAAATGACTGCGTTCTTCATTGACAGCATTTATTTTAGTTGTTGGTTTGGAAATTCACTTTGATAATACACGGTTTTAGCCCAACGAGTGATGTGGTCTCAAGGTTGATATATGCTTAACAGGAACACGGTTGCACAACATTCATTAGGCCACAGAAAGGAGTTATGATTCATTCAGTTCCATTCAACTAAACAAATGTGTCTCAGACATTGTTCAGAACCTTCACAATTCAGTTACACTCTGCCATCTCTTTTCTGAAAGCCGTCATTTGCTTTTAAAATGGAGGCGATCGATGCAGCTCAGGAGTTAACACATGGAAAAAGACAGAAGAAGGATTAAAGGTCTTTGTGGTGAAACTTTAGCACGTTTTCCATCGTCACATCCTTGGACACCTGTCCATACATTGTAGAAAGCTGGCTGTGTGCTTGTTGGTCGGCAAAGTTATATAGACTAGGCAAAGCAGTCATCCCTTTTCCAATCTATTGAACAGTCCCTTTTTTAAGTGCTAGACATTGGTCCTTGCTGTTGGTCCATCATTCCAACTTCTTGTTTTAGCTCTTATCTCGTCAACTTTTGGCCATGTTTTGAATTTAATTTACTGAAGAGGTTCATGTTCCCCAGAGGATGATGCCTCATGTTTTGTTTTTTTGTTGCCCCTACTGAGTCATAGTTTACACTGGTACTCACAAAATATCAACGTGTAACTCGCAGATTGTCATTAAATCATGTGTGCATTCGTGCTCATCAAAGTTCAAACTCTTTCTATTTCTGACACTTAACCCTATGAACTATTTTTGGCTACTAGCTATTGTCCAATCAGGCCAATGTTTCATTTACTTGCTCCTTCGATGATCCTATTTCCATTTTTTGGAAGTCATTCTTCACACTTTTACAGTATGAGCTTTAAGTTGTCATTTGAAAACATTATGACATTCAAGAGTATGTGTTTCACTTGTATTTGATTGCTCATACTCATAATATTTCTATTCGTCAAAAACGGTATAATTACTCAAAAAATATGAACATCGTGTCAATTAGACTGCCAGACGGCATAGACAGCTTTGTTTTTACCGAGCTCCTACGTCGCATTGTTTACGGTTGTCATGTTCTCGCAATAATTGATATATCTTATATACAAGATCAGTGCCACAGTATTGCCCTCATGCTATGTTTTTCTAGAAAAAACCCTGCTCATTTGTATAGGATCATTCGAATTAGCTCAACAATTAAATGGGCTCTTCCATGATTCATTCTACACCCTTCCACAAAGTTTCATAAACATAGTTTGTGTGGTTTTTGAGTAATCCTGCCAAACAAACAGGAACCAAAAACATAAGCTCACTAGCAGAGGTAAATATAAATCAATCAATATAAACTTTGCACACACGATATCTCTCAAACTAACAGACAGATTCCCATGAAATGTGTGCTGTACACATTCACTCTCCAAATGCGATACATTTCTCTTTACTTAAAATGAGAAAAAGTTCACTTGAGTTAGGAAATTCTAACAATCCTGATCCATCAAACTGATTTCTGTCTACATCATCCCAGAATAGCAAGGCAAAAACGCCTGTGTGGGTGACAGAAAAAAAGATCTCCTACCACACTCTACTTCACCACCTTCGCCTTTTCTGGCATGCATGTTTGATGAGGCGAGAGATATATAGCAGGTGGAGAGTGATTTATGTCTGTGTGTGGGAGTGGAGTGTGTGTGTATTTGTGTGCTGATGTGTGCATATGTTGTTTGTAAGTGTTAATCCAGAGCCGGATCGGTCCTAGGTGTTTACTGATTAGGGTTTGGTGCAAAATGCCTCCTGAAGTAAAGTGCTAAAACTCAGGTATCTGTATCTTCGGCTACCATGACGCGTGTGATGGGAAAGTGTACACATCCCTGCATTGTGTCACAGCTGTCAGACATGTGAAGTGTTATAGCTGTGTTGAGCTGAAGTGTGCCTTCAGGGCAGGCAGCTGAACACTGTCAACACATCATAGATCTTGACTCCACTAGTGAACCATACATGTGAAGGTTCATGTCTGATTGTCGCCACAACCCCTTCTGAGACCCTTCAAGCCCTTGTGGAACTGTAACAGTATTTACATTTCTTTTGTGGAAAAAGAGAATTTTAGATCATTATATCAATTGCGGGCTACATTTATAAGATAAGATTGACGATCGGGTGACAATAAAATAGATCATATACGTTTACAGAATTGTTTTAACAGAGCAAAATAGGTACAATTACACCATAAATCAACATTTCAACAATGTATACAGATACAACTATTATGGAGTAAACTATAGGAGTGAACAGTACAATATCCTTTAGGCCAGTTTACATAAACGTGGTTAATTTGTCTTTTGTACACTAATGTAAGGTTATAAGTTAGACTTAAACCAGTAGTGTATTTGCCTGAGAAAATAACCATTTGTGCCTGTATTTACACAATGTAATTGTATTTAAAACAATAAAAGTTCTAGTAAATGATAAAGTAGAATACACAATGAAATAAAAGAAAATAGAAATAAATCAGACATTTCTTGGGAAATGTAAAGTCTTAAAATTAGTGTTTTAAGTGTATAGAAGACTCTGTTTAGCCTTTAATGCTTACATTTAATATATTAAATAACATTAAAGTGTACCACAGGTTGAAGCATTGCAAAAAAGTTAAAGTGGGATCTGAAACCAAATAACAAAAAAAGGATGAATACAATTAAAGGATAAAAAAATATATTATAGAGAGTAATATGCCAATATAATAGTGTTTAGTTATATAGTAATGATTAGATAGAATGTCTTGTGCCTTTTAACAAAACATAATACATTGTAGATTTGTATGTAGGCAGTGTGCAAAAAAATGCCTGAAACACTTTCTTATTGTGTATGCGTCTATTCACCCATGAGTGACACGTTGACGTTCTGATTGAGAGTGCCTTACAATGCACTACTAAACCGGTTTTCTATTATTTCCCATGTTGATCTGCCTCTGACGGTATACATGGCCACCAGATGGTGCTGTGTAGTGCAACTTGAGGCTGCATCCTCTGCTACCAGCCTGTGTTTGGATGGTTGGAGGGCAGGAACATGCATTCTGCTTCACTGTTGTTCTTTCCTCTGATTAAATAGAATTATGTCGTTTGATGTATTTCGAGGGGGCTAAGGTGGGTGAACCAAAGACAATTTTGTTGAAATCCCCTCTCTTCTAAAACAAAACCGCTGCAATCCAGAGGCAATCACTCGCTCTCACTGCCTACGTGTTTCATCCTTGCTGTGTTGAAAAGCCAGTTTTCTCCTCACTGATAGACAAACAAAGCATCCTCCTTTTACAAAAGTGCCCTTGTTGCCTTTGGTGATAAAGAAAGAAAACCATGCTGTGCCGTCATTTGATTTTAGTTATTATTGGGATGCTCTTTCTGTCTTGTCTCTCCATGCTGCATACCTTCTTCTCTCTGAGCTTTTGAGCAGACTTCTTTCATGCTCCTCAGCAGCAGTCAGAGCGATGGAGATAACAATTTAAATTAGGGAGGCTTGGGAGAGGAGAGGAACTGGGAATTTGACTGATAGGCTGTTCCAAAAGGGTGTCTGGGGTCAACGAACTTTGAAGATTCAACTTTTTATTTTAAACAAATGGCCTTACTGTCTTCTTGCTATTATTTTGCGGTATTTCATCCCTGCCTCCATTCCCTTCCTCATCAAGGGCTCCATTGTATTACCCAGCATCCCTCTTAGTGCTTGTGGAAACTCTGTGCTCCCATGTCCACTCGAGCCACACTTTGCCACATCGCTCTGGCACCTATTGAAGAAAAAAACTGAACAAGATAAAAAAAGGCGGGGTGAAAGTATGTTCGAGCATTGCAGTTAGATGATCCGCTCACTGCTATTCTCAGTGATTTTATTGCCCCTAAATATTAACATGATAGTAGCCTTCGTCCTCTGCATCTTCTACCATATTATTACTGTAATTGCTTGTTTAAAGTGGACCTATCATGCTATATTTAAATGATATATTGTAGGGCCATACCTATATAAGGTATATTTATACGTTTCTGTTTTCAAAATACCAAACAGATCATGCATTTTAGCCATGCCTCATTTCGCTCTATGTGCTGTTTGCTGTCTACGGGGCTGATCTCTGTGAGCTGCAGCTGACCACGCCCCCCTGCAGGAGAGGGGAGCCGTGCTCTGATCAAGTCAAGAGGGGGAGAAAAAAAGATCTCCGTCCTCCGTGTTTTATTATATAGAGTCGTTATTCCTTTGTTTTAAAGCTCAACAAATAACAAAGAAGACCTTTGACCGGCACTTTTCTAATTTTGTCCGGAAGATTTAAACTTTAACGGACATCTTGACCGGCGAAAGAAACTGAAACTGAAACTCTGCCGCACGGTCCCCTCGTTCCTTGGAAGAGGCGGAGAGGTGGGTGTTTGTCATCTGCTGGTGGACTAACCGGAGAGAATTACAGTGCTTGCCTCGACGGGGAGGGATTGCATTGAATTAAAGCAGCAGGAGCAAACGCTTGCCTCGGGGAGAAAAAAAAAAAGCCACAGCGGAGAATAAACAGAAGGGTAACCATGGTAACTATGGGCGGGAAGTCTTCTTCGCTGCTTTTGTGGCAGACTACAGCGCCACTTACAGGCCTGGCATATGTACTACAGCGTCTCCAGCGCTTTCGAGCGGCAATGGCCGGCCGTGGCCCAACCCCACATTCCCCTGATAGGTGGAGAGTTGGCCCAATAGCCGTAGCGCCACTTCTGTGACGTCATAGAAGTGTTCAAATCTGGATCAGTCTGTATCAGATCCGTTGCAGCCCCTTTTTTAGAGATTTGGGTATGGAGGAAAATAGAGAGGGTTGTGTTTTCTGACACTTGGTGAGTTCCCTGGAACACCGGGGACACATATTCATGTATAAAAGACGTACAAAAGTGCATTTTGCATGATAGGTCCCCTTTAAGTAAGCTATTGATTAGTGTTGTGAAACAGGGCATTATTTGGATATAATAATGTATTATTACATTTGGACTTTTACTCATACTGATAATTTAGTCTATCCATTAAAGAGTTTTAACAAATGCTACGATACACTTGACACAACTTTGATTTTGACCCAAAGTGCAAAGAAAGCAGATTGAGACATAGGTTACCTCCTATACAAAAACATCAGTTATCATGTCAAGGTAAAAAATCCTTGGTCAAAAGGTATACATTGGAATTTTTTTTGGCAAAAAAATCAACCCTATAATAAGTCGATTTTTACCAACCATAGCAAAATGATCCCTCTTTCATTAAAAGTCAAGCAAGTTTTGACCCTTTTGATCTCTTCTCAATTCCTTGACATAGTCATCCATTTGAAGTGTAAGAAAATGGTGTCCATCATAGTACATCATGCATTCAGTTATCCATTCAGGAGTGTAAGTGGATGCCTTCGACACTACATAATTTACTTACTGTGAGAATACCCGGGTCACTGACAACTGACGCGAGGCGACGACAGCTCCCCTAATTGTGGCCTGTCATCACCAATTTGGCCCCACCGTAACTTCATCGGAGGCGTGTCTGGACTGCTCCTGCCTGCCTATCGCAGCTTCACTTCGACCACCGTTTCAACTGCTTATCAATTTAACAATACAACATATGACTTCATACAAGACGACGGGGCTCATTGTCTCCGCCTTCTTCCCCTGACGAGTAGTAGCTCATCACTAATGGTGGAGCCGATCCAAGTGGAAGCACAAGGCACTGTTGGCCCACACAGCTTTGTCCTTTTGCCAGCAAACAATTTGTCGGGAGGCGTGACAGCTGCAGTCATCCAAAACACTGACACGGAGAATGACTGACTGCTCATAGGTCACAGCGTCAGAAAGACTGAAGCAAAGCAGATGGACGGAGAGACAAAGGGGAATGGAGGGGCATGCAGAGAGGAGATACTTGGTTTCATCCTCTAACTAACCACCGTTACGCTTCTTAGTCACTGTCAGACGCAAATCATATCCTCGGAACAGTAATTGGCGACCCTCTCGAGCGAGCTGTAACACCACGGCAAACTTGTGAGGAAGGATGTTGACAGTTGTAATTCGTTTCACTGACTGAAACGGGTTCTCCGTTTGAGTAACTGGGCCAGAGCCGCAACCAGTAATGAATGTGTCACCAGCGTTGTGTTTTCATGTTGTGTCACCTTTGACCCTGACTGGGCTTTGTGAGTGGCACTCTCGATTACTGAGCGTCTGAGAAAGTGTAACCATTAATGCGTGACCTTTAAACATACTCACAGTTTCGCCCTTTACTGAGCCCTCATCTAGATATATGCAGACGCAGGACAGAATTTGGCAGCTAGCCCGTTTCTCGTATGCTATATAAAGCAACGTTCCAGCTCAAAGAAAACACATCCCTCAGTAAGCCAAAGATGTTTGCTGTGGTGGTCGCCTACAGAACACATTGGGCAGCATTTGTGAATGTTGTCCTATTTTCTGTCCGGGGTTTGATTTAAAGCTCCAAACCGAATAACATCTGTCAGCTGTCAGAGGGGTGGCAGAGAATAATTTCCAAATAACTGAGACTGATGAGTGCAGTGGATACAGAACTCATGTGGACATTTTAATACATTTTCACATATATGGATGTGTGACTGGACAGAGGGTTTTCCACGAGTGGAAAACATCCTGCTACTACTATAAATCATCAAGGTCAGGCATGTGATAATAAACTGTATCAGGGCTGCAAAGCATTTAAATCAACAGGGACGTGATGCATGCAATGCACCACCTGAAATCAAGCACATCACTGCGCTGTCACGCCATCTCCTACCATATTATTACTGTAATTGCTTGTTTAAAGTGGACCTATCATGCTATATTTAAATGATATATTGTAGGGCCATACCTATATAAGGTATGTTTATACGTTTCTGTTTTCAAAATACCAAACAGATCATGCATTTTAGCCATGCCTCATTTCGCTCTGTGCTGTTTGCTGTCTACGGGGCTGATCTCTGTGAGCTGCAGCTGACCACGCCCCCCTGCAGGAGAGGGGAGCCGTGCTCTGATGAAGTCAAGAGGGGGAGAAAAAAAGATCTCCGTCCTCCGTGTTTTATTATATAGAGTCGTTATTCATTACTCAGACTGTTTTGGACATATAGAAATGAATATACAATTTGCATTGCCTTGACTAGCCCAGAGTTATCCACAAACCTAAGTGAGGAATTACAACATTGAATCTTAACGGTGCAGAGTTTTATTTTTCTTCAATTTAGACTTCAGTACATACTCCTATTTAGTGAGGCCTTTGGCCTTTTCCAAAAGTTAACCCTTCTGCATTGCACTGTTCTGTACTTCAGCCAGAGGGAAGTAGGGTGAAGTTTTGATTGAGTAGGTGGGGGATATTCTGTTCTATTGAGATTGTAATATGCCAATACCCTCATTGTTCACCTCTGAGGAATGGATGGGGGACACCAATTATCAAGGCAGCGATGTTGGTTATTCAATACTTTGGCTAGGTTCGCAACGGATAACATGTTAAAGGAGAAGGTGGGATGAATATTGTTCTAAATCAACTAAGGAAGAAATGGGGGTAACATAGAATCCTCTAAGCTTGTGGATGACTGATAGTAGTAGGTTGCTCCTTTTTTTCCCGTTGGAGGTAATTAATGTGTAGGTCAAAGCTAAGTTTATTGTCAAGTGTCACTCAGAAGTATTGGAAACTGTCAACTAATGTATCTGTTTGGTTATTGATGAGTATGGGGTAAAGGCATAGGTGATGAGGGACCAATTACTATTTTCTTTGTGTTGCTGACATCGAGGTGAAGATGGCTATCCTCTTGAGGAAGTGTGCAACCTGTTATGATTGTCCAAAGCTTAGTTGTTGTTGGTGTGGAGTGTACAGGAGTGGGCTCAACATATAACCTTGTGGCCCTCCGGTGTAAATGGTGACTGCAGATTATGTGTCTGTGTTTGTTGAGATGGTGTAGCTTTCATTATATGCCTTTTGGTGTTGTTAAAAGCTGAAGTCCATAATAATCTTAATTTCAGAAGAATCAAAAGAATCCTGACAAAGCTGCAAAAGGGATCTAGTTGCTTGTGGAGGGGGTGGAGCATTAAGGCCACAGTGTCCCATGTGCCTCTCTTGGCCTTACAGGCAATTATGATACGATCCAGAAGTTCAGCTGAAGCTTCTCTAGGCACTTAATGATTACGGATCGTCCAGGGATTATAGTAGCAGGTTTCCAGAGGGTAGGTATTGTCGGAGTCTGGTAGGATTTGCAGAAGAAAGAATGAAGAATTGGTAAGAGTTTCCCTATAAGAAGCTCCCTTGTTGGGGATGCCACTATAGCCTCAGCGCCTAATCTGGTTTATATTGGCTTATCTGGGGGAGTACCTCCTCCTCTGTTAAAGGGGCCGTTACCATACCATACATTCAGCTGAGAAAGCCTGAGTAGCAAAGAGGGCACTAAGGTTTTATTTAGAAAATTAGGAATGGTTTTGTGCCCCTATCCCAGAATGACACACATAGATTAGATACAAAAATGTAATTAAGCTACTCCTTGAGTTGTATTTTAAACTTCCACTTATTGTATTGAGTCTGCTATACATGTTAACTATTGACCAATGACTTAGTGATTGTGGTTAAGAATCTTACTCAAGCATGTGTAACGTTTCCTTTTCTTTTCATTAGTTGAGAATAACAACAAATATAAACGTCTTAATTATCTATTTATTTCTTGTGGTGTCTCAGATGTCACTGCCAGGGAACGGAAGATTAACAGTAGGAGGAGAAAACAGTGACGCGGCTAGGTTTAATAAAGGTGTTGGCGTATTGCTTTGCCTCTGTGCCACAGACTCTTGTTTGGATTTTAATTGGCTCACCGACAGGTACATGATGTACAGATTGGTGTGTGTTTTCCCTGTGACTTCCCTTAAGTGGCTGTTTGTGTGTTGCTGTGTGCAGCTCCGTGTGTGAATTTTCACGGTTCTTGTGAGCCCCTGCAGGCTTTAATGATGTTTGCAGAATGAACAGAATCTCGTGAAGCTTTTCCCAATCACATGCTCATTAAATACCCTATTTACAATGACACTGTCCCCTCACTTTATGAACCCTAACCATGGTCTTAGTTTTTATTGGCTATATTACGTGACATGGTCCTCCCACTGGAGTAGACAAAACCAGCTATATTTTTGTTTGCGTCTAATCTGAAAATGTCATACAAATGTTAATGAAATGTTAATCAAACATCATAGGCACAGTAATGCCATCAGGGTTTGAACGTGATATATTTAGCTGATGCTTGGCCTGTTTTGGAGGTCATTCTTCCCTGAAGCCCCCTTTTTCCTTTTTCCCAATAAGAGGTTGGGGATAAGGCAAAGGAGGCTACATGCCGCAGAGACAATATTTCGCCCGCCTAATTAAAATGAATGTCAGCTATACCCCCACTGAGAAGTGCATCAATCTCCCCCTGCGATAGGCCCAGAGTGAGTCTTACCCTGTCAGTGCCTGCCAGCAGTGCTATCCTTCTCCAGACGGATGAATCTCGCTGGCAGACAGAGAGGCAGGGGCGATGATGTTTGCACATCTAATAGTTGCCATGTCAATGGCCACCTCAGACTGAGGCCCTGCTTCAAAATATAGAGGCGTTTCATCTCAGACTTGAATGCTTTCATTCAAAAAAGCAGTTGTATAAAGTGGTCAGTGGCAATTTGGAACCATTTGATATCCGAGCCGCTGTTGGACATTCATGTTTTGCTGCCTACTTTTCCACATGGCAAATTACATCTGAAACAACATCCAGTTGTTGGATGGAATAGGGTGAAAAACTTTGAATTTCTTAGGTCTGGTGGTAATGCCTCATGCTGTACTGTTAGAGACTCAACAAAAGCACTTCACTTAAACATTTCTGTATTTGTTCATCTGCCTGTGTTCTAAGTCATTAGAGTTCTATCATTTGCCTGTTGGAAACGCAGCAGTCCTTTTTGCCCTCCAGCATACACTTCATCCCGGGGAAATGGTGTGATTTAACAGTTTCATTTCAAATCTGAAGGCAATATGCTTCAACATTAAGTTTAGGACTTTAATATACAGTAGCTTGAACTTTTTATGTACAGGGATGTGTAAAACTTTCCACAGAAACTTTTCTTTCTTTTTATTGTTATCTGTCAGTATATATTGTAGTAACTGAGTGGATCGAAACCTGCTGAAGGGTAAAGATGCTGCTTATTATATGAAAATGTCAAGATAAATTGCAAACCACATAAACACAGTCTGAAAGAACTGTGATATGTTATACAATGTACTCATGCAGTGCAGTTAAAACTATACAAGAGTTTGGTATGTATGGATAAGATATAATGTTGACAGAGAGAGTCGGTGCTCTACAATATGCACCTCATTTTGCATGTGCGCCTACTATCATTTACTTTCAGAGAGTTATTTGTCATCTTTCACATTATCTTGAGGTGATTTAAATATTTATCTGGGAGGGTATGCATGATCTGCTGCTCTGATGAGGGATTCATAATCATGTCAGATATTACTGCTCTCTGTTAAATGCATCCCTGTCGTTTTAATTAAGGATGCTACTGATGCTGATTTCTGACCCAGGCTTTTATAATGTGAATGTCTGAAGGTGAACCTGTCTTTTCATTTATGGCACCTTGCTTCACACTATGGCAACGCAGACAACAAGGGTCTAGACATGCTTTTTACAGTGTGAGACTGTAATGCTCAATACCATGGTGCTGCAATTTGTACTGCGTTGTAGATAGGGAAAAAGGACTTTAGAAATACAGGAAGACACATTGATACATTGGCTAATAAAATTGCAATTAGAAAATGTATCCCAGATCTGTAACATCGGCTTTTAATTTGTTGTACTGTATAGGCAAGGGAACTCTTTAACTTTTTAAACTAACTCTTTAACTAATTTCATTATTCAAATGTTGATATCAGTGATAAAAAACATGATTTAAAGATTGTCATATATATGGGGTTGTCGTATAGTTTTCATATCATAGACATATAGTTTTATGTTATCAGCGTGACAGTAACATTTGACATCATAGTTGCTCATGATTTTAGGACCTAAACAAATAGGACCTAGAATGCTTCCTTAAGGAACACTGAATTCAATGTCACATATGTGACACAAAGACACATTATCTTTTTTACAAGCATGAGCAAAACCAGTAAAGCACTTCCCGTTACTAAAGTGGATTGAGTCAAAATGCTAAGATTAGTTCTATTAATGCAGCACTCAAATCTAACAAAGGAGGACACCAACATTGTTGGTTTCGATAACCAGACTGGAATTGATCTAATGTTTTGTTAGTATTAAGATAATGGTAGTATTCAGAGACCTATTGATTATTCTTGTTGTTTTGTGAGAGAGAAAATGAAAGTCCAGCATTTTGGTAGGAACAGGGTCTAATAAACATGTCAATGACTTTACTTTGTTGACAGTGATACCGATGTCATGATCTTTTGTCATACTAAAGGGTTTCATAGGTGAAGGCTCACCCATCGGTCCCTATGATGTGTTAATTACTTATGCAGTTTAATCATCATCGCCCCGTACAACCTGAGGTTTTATAATAAACGAGCATCCAGCTAGAGATAAAAAGTCCTCACATTCAAAGTAAATTGGCTTGAGCAGTGAACATGTCTTTCATGAACATCTCCTTGAAATTCTACCATAAATGAAAGCTAGATCTGAGACAGAGCGCAATTCTTGCCAAGCCCTATTTGGCCTTGGCAAGTTGAATAGAGCACAGAAGCCTGCTGGGTTCATTTGGATGACTTGTGCACATGGATGAAATGTGAGTGGTTTAGTGCTCTTAAGTTAATGATCTCTTGGTGCATGTACCCTCACTTCCTCCAGGGCGTCTCATTGCGAAGAATAAGTAGCGGGAGCTGTGGGCCGGTGCCTGTCACAGGGTCTTGGCTGAAATAATGACTTGAACAGCCCAACAGACTGAGGTAATAGTAATAACTGTCAGACTCCGTCTCCCATCAGTGCTCACATCCCCTTAATTTAGGATTAATTCCTGCTGCACTGTTCAGTCGCTGATAACCCTGCCATTTTCTATGAGTTTCTCAAAAACTGGATTCCTGCAAACTGTTTTATCTCATTTTATCACAAACTTGGGCTACTTGACATAACAGGTTTAGTTTTTATATATATAAAAGAGGCCTTTTTTCTATCTTTTTGAGTTAGTGAGTGGCGCAGACTTTGACTTGTTTCTCTGCTTCCAGTTCTTCTTGTCTGCTGGGAAAAAGGGTTTCAGCTGTCTTTGAAGTGCAAACTCGCCGTCTGTCACCTTTTAATCATTTTACATTTTTTCCCCCTCTTCACGGTGTCCCCAAAAGTTTGATGATTCCTTTTCTTGCTCTAGGTTACAGACATGATATCTTTTGCTTCCACCTTGTAGTCTTGAAACGGAGGCAATTGTTTTGATTTGTCTTGAGATGCTGCACCATTATACATTTTACTCTTCTAAACAAGGTTGATGGATTCTTCCCTTAGAAACACTTTGCCAGTTGGAGCAATTATGTGTTGCCGTGACAACTCCTGTTATTGTTTTCAGAACAACTTTATGAAAAAGTTTGCTGCTACCTTGTTTTTGCCTTAAGCTACTGCTTCAATTTTTTCTCCCAAGTGCACTGTTGAAACTCGGTTGCGCCGAGTGAAAGTTAATGACTCTTAGTTTAAATATAGCCTTTATACACTTAAATCAACAGTGTAATCACACTTTGGCGAAATGGGCTATTGATCATCCTGCCTTGTCCGACATAATGATCAGTGCCACAGCGAGCAGTTCTAAAGGAAACTTTTAATTCAAACTGCAAATTCCCTGATTAATTCAAATGTTTTCCTGACCATAAAAAAAAAACAGTGCAAGTGGAAGAATTCATACTCTATTTCCACTGGAATATAATGCCATTGATTTGATGTCTCTTTGCTGTCACCACCAGGCTTTTGCAATTGATTAACATTCACTGAGTTACTGTGGTGCCCGAATGCGTCGATATGTCTGACCCTCCAGGCAACTTTCTTCTCACTGGAGGCCTTCAACACATGCATACATCTGTTAACTACCTCCCACAGCACTGGGTCCTTTCCCACAATTCCATTAAAACCGCCTACACTCGCTTGTGGCTGTAACACTGATCTCCTCTGTCATATAATCAAGAAACGGCATATTGCTATTCTTAAGCTTGCGTATGTTGTGGACTGTTTGTGTACAAGGATTACATGCATAATGTGAATCCTCTGCCATGCTTTGAATCAAGCTATTATCCCTGTTTGTTTATGCAAAACCATAACTTAAGATTCTCTTTGAGATTCATGCGATCCTATTGTTCGCCAGCCTTAGCTGTCAGCGCTTCATGCAGTTCATATGTAGATCACACCGTTTCCAAAGCACTTTCAAAACCACTGCACTGAAACCGTGAATGTGATTGATGTGTCCACCAGCTTTACGCCTAAAAGGGAATCCTTACTCAGTGCTGTAAATGTTTTAATACCATTCTTGTGATCGCAGATACTTTTTTTGAAATGTTCCTTTTAGACCGTTAATCAGTTATTTCATAGATGTTCTCTTCACATTGGAAGATTTATAGTTGTGGGAACCTTTGATGGTTGTTTTTCTTTTCCTTTAGATTCTCACTCGCAATTTTCAACATAGAGCCATTCTCAGTTTCCCATGATTGGAGGACTGAAAGTGTGTGATAAGCGTTGAGTGTGGGACAGATAAAAGCTCCTTCCTAGGCCGTAGGCGTCCCTGTGGAAGAGGCCCTTGATTGCTCCTTTGTCTTTCTCATTCTCTCATTCTCTCCGCTGGCACCACTGCTCCCGAATCATCCCTGCAACCAAATATATTCATTGAATAATACAAGGAGTGAGTGTTGGGTCATGTGCTAGAAACTCATCTTGCTCCTTCCCTCGTGTTCCGTGGGAGCACAGACATGTTAGAGACAGAGAAAAAAGCGGAAGAAACCCATCAGATAAATTGTCTCACAATCTTTTATCGGCTACTCCCTGTGCCATAAAATGATCTTTCTCTTCTTGGATCATTTTTACAAAATCATCACTTTGAAAATAGACTTGTTTGATTGAATGTTTCCCATAGAGTATGTTATTAATTCAACCCCATGAGATGGAAAAACAGACAATGCCTCAAGGGGGGAAATTATGCTGCTATCTGTTTTATGGCTGCCATATATTTCTGGAGTTGGAATTCTAATAAATAGCTGTTAATGTCTCTGCTACTTGGGGGTCAAATTATAGTCGGAAACCAACGGGATGGACTTGCCCCAACAATACTGTTTATTGTGTTTTTAGCCGTGGCAAGAAATAAATGGACAATGGCATGCTAAATAAATTCTACATTTAATCTGTTCTTTTGTATATGAAAAAAAGCACATTTTGTAGTTGTCTACTGTAAAAAGGGAGGCTGAAATGTCTTTAACCTTTATACCTTCAGCAATGTTAGTCCCTTCTGAAGTGTACTTTAGTTGTGGTGTGCAAATGTCAGCTCAATTAACACTCTGAACACTTTGGGCTTCGTTAGAAAGCTAACTAGACCGCACAGTTACTTTGCATAATAATCTGACATTTTGAAAAGGCCGTTATCAGAAAAACAGACAGCATTGGTTGTTTGTTTAAAAGCCTGAAATGGGCTTCTTTTGTTTAACTGGCAAGGACTTCTTCTGGCCGTGTGAATAATAGCTGTTGTTTTTTAGAAGAAGTAAAGGCAGAAGTAGCCTGACATAAGTTGATGGCAGCAACACTTTATTTTTAGGACTTATAAAAGGGAACATTAAAATAAGTTATCAATCAAAAATTCAAAACACCTTTATTTATACCTTCCATGACTGAAAATAATCTATGAGAAGAAAAACATTGTATTTTGCTAGACCCTTACTCGAAGTATACTTGTGACTTAACAACAAATACGTAACATAAGACAAAATTAATCAATAGCCATACACAACAATATTTCACAATAAACAAGGTAACAGATTATTTCCCACTTCATACGATTTATTGTTCTGCTTTATATATGTTCCTGAACTGAGAAATACTCATACAACCCTTTAAACCAATCTGTAGAGAATTCCACATTCTGACTCCAAACAATGATATACATATCTGCTTTTAAGTAGTCCATGCATACTGAGGCTTTAAATGAAATGTCCTTTTATTGTCATTATGATCCAAACAAAAAAGGATGCTGTCTATAATTGAATTAGATACTTAAGATCCAATAGTTCTGGCTTAATAAACAACCTGTTGGTTTGTTCTCATAAAACCACTAAATTAATAATCTTAACTCTTTTCTGTAATATAGACTACTATTTATACTGCTCATGTGCGTGCCTCATGCTTTCAAACAGAAGGTAAAACACAGCAAAACAAGTGAAGATTAGAACATTTTCTTTTTGTGGTAATTAAAATAAAACTTTATATTTTTATCAAAATAGAAATAGTTTCCAACAGTTTCGTTTTCACATGTGCTTTAGGAGACTTCCATGTCTGTTTGTCATCCATTATCACACCAAAACATCAAAATCAGACACTATTTCACTGCTGCCATCCTATACCTTGACAGACCGTAAATCACTCAATCGCAAGGCCATTTCCTGCAGTATACAAACCTCAGCTGTACCCGAAATTCCATATTTTTTCATATTTATCAACATAAGAAACATGTTGCAATGCTAGTACCAATACTACTACCTTAAAAGTATCATCACCAGCAATAAAGTACTTCACGTGACAACATTTTCTACTTTTCTCAATACCCATTATGTGAATGAAATTATTTTACCACAGAAATATGTTGAAAGGGCTTACATTTTTTAAAAGAAGAAGAAGATGAACCTTTATTTTATCCCAGAGGGGAAATGAAGGTGTAGGTCAAGGCCAAGTCCCTACAGACTGAGCCACTGACGTCCACAAAAGATTGTTTATACCACACTGACTGCATACCTTGTAGCCACTGCAGTAGTGGGCCAATGACAAGGCCCATACAATTGCGATGATCAGCTGCAAGAAATACAAATAGTATTTTTTTTTTATTCTAGACCTTGGTAAAAAGGATAAAATGCAAGTAATGTTAACTAGAGAAGATTCATTACCATTGGTACTGGGTTACTCCCGGCAATATATTTTATGATATAGGGTTCCGATGCCCAGCCTTACTGTTATACCCCTCTCTCTTTAGCCTATTCCCAGTTTGCTTCCATCAAATAAAGGTGAACATGCTCGCTTGTGATTAGATGGGACTGTTTCATCGCTTAAGGAAGTTGCATTTCATGCTCCAACTGCACTTAAAGATCTCTGTTGGGACAATCTGCTTTAAGACTACTGAAGGCAGTTCCTATTTTCCATAATACCACCCTATGGACGCTGCATGGCATTTAGAATACAGATCAACGATGAACTATTGGATTGGATTGTGGTATTGCACGATAAAAAACAAAGTGCTCTGGGGAATTGCAAGCATTGAGCGAACCATTAAATACTATGTCTTGAAACGCTGTGGTCTACCGGGCATGTTGTGTATTCTATACTGTCCCACATGTGATTGATTACAATTGTCTGAAGCACACCAGTTTATTATTCGATTCAGCAAAGCCCCCCAGTCCCATGAGGAAGTTCTTCCTTGGATGACTGGAGTAGATGTGCAATGGGAATGATCTTCAATCATGTTTAAACACAATGAACTGCTTTTAAACTGTACATATGACCTACAATGTAAGCCCCTAATGCTTTGACCATATAGACTTGTCAGTAGTGCCGATATACAAACCCTCTGCACTCCATTAGTTTCAAAGCTCTGTGATAAATGTTCACATTGCTTTCCAAAATAATTTACATGATTTATTGAGTACATATAAATGTAGTTACAGTAATAACGCAAAGGCTGTATATGAGTTTTTAAAGTTGCACCCCAGTGATATAGAAATGATTTGCACTTTAACCTTAAATATAACATATCTGAATGAACCCTATACATGCCATAGCTAGGGAATGATCTACTTAATGAAGGTTTTTCATCATTCTGCAAGCTGCTGCTGTGCCATGCTGTACAACTGTCATCAGAAACCCCGATGCTGCATGGTGCCACACGTGTTCCTATAATGGGGGATGGTATTGAAATAGTACCATTGGGTATTATTGGAAAACTTAACCTACTGCATCTTTTGAATATCAGATGTTCCCTTTTCGTAAGCTTGAAAAAGAAAAAGACAAGTCAAGACGTTAATTCAAACATCTTCTCAAACCCACCTTCAGAGTACTAACTTTTCCACTGATGATCCATACGTCCACTATGTTCAAAATGTGCAAATGCGCATTGTTAAGGTTCCTGGTACATGGAGGGTGCCACTGACCCAACATAAGACTCATGCCAACATATACATGCATCAATTTAACTATCAGAGCTCTTAGTGCTGCTCTGTTGGTTGGACCAGTATGTTTATGGCACACTGCTTGCAAGACTGAAAGCAATTACTAATTAAAAGCCATTGTGATATTGAAACATATCACTGCATATACTGTATGTGTTTGCAGTGGTGTACATGTGAATGCAGCCAATTTGTCAATCATTACTGGAGATCTTTCTAACGACCAAATGTAATAATGTTGTTACAGCAATATGCTAAAAATGTGCCTTAAAGGTAAAGCTAATAATGCTAACATTACCTAGCTAATATTATAGGTTTATGTCACACAGTTTGATCCATTCCTCACTTTTTAATGTTTGGAAAGGCAATAAAAAAAGATTCCACCAATAAACCCAGGCTCACTACAGCCCCATGAAGGACTGGAGGAATCCAAAGCTTGTCAGACCTGCGGCCTTCTAATATAGCTGCTATTATTAAACAATCACTCTTTGTGGGGGGGGGGGGGTCATTAAGAGGTCAGTTGTGAAATGGAAAAAAGCTGAACAATAACAAGACTAAAAGTACCAAGTGGAATTTTAAAGCATTTAATAATAATTGTTGTGATAACAATAAAACATGGAAATTGGAGAATTTAATGATAATGTATATATTTTTTATTTAGAGTGTAATAATGCATAAACCATTTCTAATGTTCTTCTATACTAAAATAATTGATGTATAATTTGCCTTAAACTTGAAAATGGAATTATTCTAGCAGCACACTCCAGGAACTACACTGTGAATTCTTATGTTTTTTATTAAGGTATTTAATTTGTGTTTATCTCTACAGACAGTAGAGCCCCCTTTTACAAATGTATAATTTGCGAATTGGGCTATATAAATAACAAGTAATTTGATTTGATGACATGAAATGTTAACCAAATTGTGATTTTGCAGTATTTTTAATTTTGAACATGCTTGTGGTGGCACTATGATTGTCTTGTCTTATTACTGTTCGCATTTAAATCATGCACATTAAATAAATATTCTCTTGAATCCTTATTCCATACCACTAATGACAGCAAACATGTTCTGCTAAGAGTTTTATATAGCTTTGAACATTATTATATTGCCCTGTGGAGTTACGAAAAGGTTATTCAACGGTTTTTCCTTATATAAACACAGTAATTATCTCATCAGTGTCTAAATGTCCTCTAATTATGATCTTGTGTCTGGTTTTGGTCACACAGCTGTCTGCCACCTCCACATCCCGAGCGGCCTTCTTGCAGTGCGTTCGTTGGGGGATCTGGTTCCCCTTCCAGGAGCCGGCTGACTGGAAAGGGGAAGAAATACAGATTGTTCTGCGAGGAGGTGCAAAACCAAACCCTCACGGAGTCATGGTCTACAGCACAGAGATGTCTGCCAAAACCCAGAGTCCTGTCACCCTCTCGCCTCCAGGCAGTGCTCAGGTAACACCATCGCAGCGGAGGCATGTCTCTGTCAAAAAAAGCTTACATTAAAAATGTGTTACGAGTGTTACGACACAGTGTTGTTGAGAGCACTCACATAGAAGTTTCTCTAAAGACAAACACATTCACATGATTGATCATTCTACTTTCTTTGACAGTTTTTATCTTCAAAGTTGATTGCACTTATTGTAAGTTGCTTTTGATGAAAATCAGCTAAATTAAATAAAAAAATAGATGTAACAGTCAAGATGACATCACCCTGCATTGTTAATAATCATCACAGTTTACAGCACACTCGTGAAAGTCAAACATTTCAAAGGGTGCAAAAGTCGTCACCGTGTGATGACTTCACCTTTCGCACCTCAGCTGTGACTTTCACACAGATATTTTAATATATATATTAATATAATAACTCCACGACACCGTCTCGTTATCCGCTGCTAGATCATCCATTCCAGTTGTGTGCATCCCTCCATATCGGTTTTCCGACAGTTTTTTTATATCACTGAAATGTGTGAAACGTTCTCCTCTCAAGGAGGGGAAGGATACCATAACGTTTCGGCTGTCGTCCAGTCTGGAGAGGAAGGCCTCCAGCCCAAAGGCATCTCTGAGGACAAAGCAGGAGGAAGTGTCACGTCAGAGAAGATCACCTTCATCACCTTTGAGGGGTAAATATCATCATGTAATCCATAATGACTTTTTAAGCACATACATTATTTTCTTGGAAAGGCTAATTTTCCCTCCAAGAATAAGGTGAGCTGCTCTTTACTACTTAAAAACAACCCTAATTTATTGTTCTAACTCTTGTTTATTGGACCAGAAAGAATGTGGTCCACTTCTGCAAATTATTTTGTGCAACAACACCCAGGTGTAATCAGGCGAAGTTCTGAGCAACAACCCAGCCCGTCCTCTGCAGTGTTTATCTCAAATGCAGCACCTGCTCTCTGCATGATTAGCACGTTTCATGATTGGGGTCTGAGGGGAATAAAGGGATAAACTCAAAGTGCTAGGAGAGGACTCTATCAGTCCAATAGGACCTCTTGATCTTGAACGAGACTTATTTTGCCTCTTCGTGCTAATGTCTCCTCGAAGGGTACAACTTTAACTTGAACATAGACAACAACTAACACATTAGTTTTTACTTTAAATACTGGTGGAATTAAGCATCTAAAAGTACAGATAGCAATAATGTTTGTATTTTCAGTGATACCATGTCAGTGATAGCATGTGAACAAATACATTTTGGATGGAGCAAAGAACAGATGTTATCGATGAGATATATATTGAAGTTGTCGTTTTATTTCCCACTCTATCCCTCTCCAATGTTTTTGAATGTCCATTAATTTAGTTCAAACCTGGTGTTTCTGCACAGTTCTAGCAGTCACTACATTGTGCACATTTGGGACAGTAAGAAATGTACACTACTTATTACTGCAAGAGCAGCTGGTGGTAAGGACCTCAGACAACTTCAATTTAAAACAGGCTATAGGGACAAGTGCCATCAGTTTGAGGCTTGATTGAATAACATGAATTCAAAAATAGATCATACTATCAAAAATACTACAACGAATGAAAATAAGATTGAGATAATTGAAACTGTGGTTTAAATAAGTTCTAAAAGGCTATTGTTGTTTTCAGATTTAGAAACAAATTTATTTTTAAAATGTATTTCTGGCGTTGCTAATGACGACCCGCGAACGATTAGCGAACGTTGCAAGCAAGCTAAAGAAAGAAGAAAGCTGAATGATGCTGTGAGAGGTACAGAGGATAATATTACCAGCGAAAGTGAACAAGTGTTTGAGGCTTGATTGAATAACATTAATTAAAAAATAAATCATACTATCAAAATACTACAACGAATGAAAATAAGCTTTACATATGGAGACAAGTTCCATAACTTGTCTCACAGCGAATGAGATGATGACTGTTTATCCATACAAGTGACATACTGTAATTGCAGCAGAACAGCTTCAGTGTGCATTTGAAAACTTTTCACCAACATCACACACCTGCCACATGTCTCACCAAATCTATTGCAGGGATTTAAGAAAATAAACCAAGTCCCTGTTTTTATTTCTTCAGATGCTGTATGCTGCTGAATTTTCCTAGCAGAGTGATTTATATTCCGCCGCTCCCAATTAGGCATGACTGTTCCACGATATCCCTCCAAAAATAACTCATGAACCCCGAGCTTTAAAGAGGCCTCCCGCTGATACAAAGTTCTGGTTAAATATTCCACTTCCCCCTCACAGCCAGATATAAATGACGAGCCACTGTCTGCATCTCTTACTGAAGCCCTAACTGCTGCTCTGTGTCCATCAGGGAGTTGATTCAAAGTGTAGTAAACACAACACACGGCCACTCAATCCCAGTGACAGCTGAAATAATTTGAGTGGACCCCGGTTGTATTCTCGATGATTTCCCCTCTAATGATGCTGTCTTATATTTTATATTAGGAAAGAACAATAGCGTTGATCAGGGCCTACTTCATGGATGTGTAGAGAAAGCTTTTGCCATTGTCTAATAATGACTTTTAAATCAGTCCCTAAGTGTCCTCAGAGATTCGCCCAAGAAGCCTGAATAACTTTGGGCAAAAATGATATCATGAATCTCTGTCATTCCTTCATTTCAGCGCCTTTACCATCCTCTACTTTGTTTTTCAGCACATGGATATGCCAGTAGGTGTGCTGCTTTTCATCGCAGATAGCTCAGTTAGACCGATAACACATTCATAGCTAGAATAAACTATGTAATTCTTGCCTTTGATGTTTGTTTACTTACTCCTATTGAACGCTATCTGCGCCTCACATTGAACCAGATATTGGATAGAAAAAACAAGCCACTTGTTACCTCTTGTAAACCCTAACCCTCACACTCTGATGAATACATTATAGCCAATACATTATCAGTAGATATTGCAAAGCCAGATTGCTTTCATTTACCTAGCAAATGTAGCCTAGGTGGCAGTAAAGTTGGGTTGTGATCGGCCAATAAACCCATACGACGTAGAACGAGCACAGTGCACTGACTATAGATCCAAACATGTTTTTACTGGTTTGGACTTTCTTCACAGTTTCTGAGGATGACATCACAATTGCAAATTGCCATATGCTTTTTGTTATACATTACTAGAAAACATACTTTTGAAGCATTATTGATGATGTTAACAATAATAGTGTCAGTTCAACTAGCTATCAGAGCTATCCAATATGTAATCCTCTATCTTTGCATACTACATTGAAGCATTTCTTACCCTCTGGTGTGCTCAAAGTTCAGCTTATTTTCTTCCTAAAATACAAAGCATGTGAAATAGTTTGAATGAATAATTGTTTCTTCCCGAAAAAAGTTTATACATTCATATCATGCATTGTTAGTGTAAACTGAAAAAGCACAACTCTCAGACCAGGCCGGTAAAATAAATGTTTTACTTAAGGTCAGGAGGCGAAACAAGGCAGGCAGGTGGTATAATGCAATCTTATCCAATAGGGGATCAGGCTGGAGAATAGGAGATCAAAAGGCACACCGGGGGTCATAACAGGTCAAACTCAGCCAGGCAAATGTCTGTAAATCAGAAAGGCACTCGATAATCTGGCAGGAATTAACCATAGACTGTATACACATTGAAGAGGCCACTGCAACATCCTCCATACATTTGTGGACTGCAGTTTTGAAGACACACAGTGATGCATTCCCTGCTTTACTGTCTATTTCACTCTTAATTCATAAAATATACATCTTACTGTTTTAAAGAAGACTTAATAATATTGTATAAGACAATAAACATATAAGGAAAATGGTTAGTGCGGTATTTAATCAAATAAGAAGTTGGGACATTTTCTCATAGACTTCTGCAAAATCTGACTCCTTTTCGTAAACCAGTGGAGTCGCTCTCAGCTGGCTTTTTAAACAAATATTGTAGATTTAAACTGTTACATTTGCTGGGTTCCAGTATGGTATTGGGCAGATGAAAAAGGTGGGACCAGTGGGCAGGTCCAGTGATGTGGAATGGCGGGAATGTGGAATGCGACAGTAGATTTACTTCATTGCAGGGGGGAAAGCAGACAAGTGTGAAACCTCCAAGTTATTTATGATATTTCATGAATAACTTTGAGGATGGAAATTCTCATCCAGTCCATACATTTTCCTTAATGCATAATTTAGCTACAGAAACCCTGGTTGTTTGCATGACCATCACACATCAGAGGGCTAAAATATAGAGGGGATCACGCTGTTTTGACACATATTCTCATTAATGAGTTTTAATGATGCATCACATTTACATATTTAAATGTATACTTCCTCAATCTCTGCCGTGCATATACCAAAAATACATCTCACGTACATCTGCTAGTTGGCTCATCTGTCAAAAAAGTCCTCTCATTGATCACAAATAAACAGCCAGTACATGTCAGTCCAGCTAATGAGGTGAAACCCATTTACCACAGACGAGACATAAAAACAGGAAACAGAAAGGCCCTTAAAAACAAAATGGCCACCGGGGGAAGGAGATGCCAGAGCACATTTGTGACAGAGAGCCAGTTTTGCTCCGTCTCCACTCTGTGTGCATGTAGTCTGAACAGATGGGAGCTACAGTAAGACACCCCGGGCAACTGAAGCAATTTCCAAAAGGCCAGTCAAGCCCAGCGCAGAGAGCGCGAAAGAGTGGGAGAGGAGGACAAAGAGATGCTGGAAAGCCTTTCATTTGAGCATTAACATGGCTACTAACCAAAAAGAAAAACTCAGGAAACCATTGTTAGACTTTAAACTCAGTGTGACATCTGAATATGCCTCTTGATCTGTATGAAATTGGAAAAGATTTGTTAGCAATAAGTAGTTTTGGTGCCCCGGTGTTCAGTGGAGTTATTTGCTGAAGTTATGCACGACACATTGTCACAGTACATTCATTTACTTTATACCTCGGAGTGCTACCTGACTGAAAATCCAATCAGCAAGAAAGCAATCAGCAATGACATTTAACTGTCAACTATCATTCCCCCCCCTCACAAGCGGATATTTCATTAAAATGTCTAACCGCACTTACAATTAGAAGTGCTTCCATCTACACAGGGCAATCGAAAGACATTAAAATGACTTTAATTGAGCGTGTTAAACATTGTACTGGAGTTATTTGCATAAATATACAGATAAAGACATCGAGAATAAAAGGGATGACAATTACACTTAGCTTACACCTACAATGTGAATATATAGTTGTCCTAATCTTCTTTTATTTTGTGTTTTTCAGGTCAAAGAAATATTCCGCCAGCTTCTCCTCCAGATTCTCCTCAAGGCCCCGGGGTAAGACACCTTGTGACCTACTCAACTTAAATAAGTAACTCTGGTACTATGACAAAATAGGACTTTAACTAAAGTTCAAACGTTCTCACTGAAAGCTTGAAGCATTTTAGAAGCCTTTGTACTAATTTCTCAACACCTTTCAGGTTTAAATCCTGCTATCAAGGAGTCCACACAGGATCACTTTTGCTTATCATCGGTCATTTAAAGCTGCATTTAGGGATTGTCTTGTTGCCACAGCGGGACAAGCGGAAAATACAACATCCGACATATTAGCTTTATTAACAGTCTATTTAAATGGGACCTATCATGCAAAATGCACTTTTGTACGTCTTTTATACATGAATATGTGTTCCCGGTGTTCCAGGGAACTCACCAAGTGTCAGAAAACACAACCCTCTCTCTTTTCCTCCATACCCAAATCTCTAAAAACGGGGCTGCAACGGATCAAAACTGATCCAGATTTGAAATTGTTCTGACGTCAGAAACAGGGAGCTCCGCCTATATGGGCAACTCTCCACCTATCAGGGGAATGAGAGGTTGCCGTGGCATGGTAACAGCATGGTAACAGCATGGTAACATGACGCTCGTGCCTCGCCCCCTTCCTTTGCAGGGGGGCGTGGTCAGCTGCAGCTCATTTGCCACAGAATCAGCCCTTGCAAAAACAGGGCTGGAATACAGCAAATAGAGCGAAATGAGGCATGGCTAAAATGCATGATCTGTTTGGTATTTTGAAAAAAAACCTTCACAGACATGTTTTATATAGGTATGGCCCTACAATATATTATTCAAATATAGCATGATAGGTCCACTTTAAGTAGCAGACAAAAGATTAACATAACTAAGGATTTTTCACACAAAAAAAACTCACCTATGCTTTGTTTTTGTTTTTTCTGAATAGCTGCTGCTAAAAGTCTGACTATATTCTAACGCTGGTCACTAATTTAGTCTTTCTGACGTTTTAAGGTGGGCAAATAGTATCCAATGCTTTGTTCTTCTACTGTTGTTGCTGAAAACAGTAAAAACTGTCAATTACACTATTGCCTTATAAACATTTACTATTTGTATTATTACTTCCTGCTAGTTAATGTACTTTAAAACACTACTAAGTTTTTGAGCATAATTGTTTACTTTTTTATTTGATTTTAACTTACTTTTTACAATAAGCACTACTTGTTTTTCACTTGCTTTTCATCTGCACTGTCCTTTTTCTGTTGTTACATTCTAATTTCACCGCTGTGGGAGGAATAAATTATATCTCATTCTGAACTTCACTGACATAACAGTATTGATTAGTAAAGCTTTAAAGGTCCCATGTCATGGCCATTTCTACTGATCATAATTCCATTGTTGAGGTATACTAAAATAGATTTATACTGTGCAATTTTCCAAACTCACATTGGTTTCTCATACAGCATCTCTGTATAGTATGTGTATTCACTCTCTATCCTAAACGGCTTGTTGGAGCTCTTGCCCCCCCCTCCCTGTGAGCCAAGTGTGCTCTGATTGGTCGGGACGTTGCGAGACTCGTTGCTGCGATCTGCTGCGAGGAGCGGACAGGCTTCCGGGTCGGCGATACAGCGAGAACAAGCTAAACTCACAAACGCTCACAGCCGAAGTAAAAACAATAAGTGTGGCTTGATATTGAGTAAGAAAAAGGTTTATAACGCTGTGAGCATGGGTCTGCGGAGAGCATTTCTCCGCGATCCCAACTTAGCTGCCCGAAAAACGTTTACCCATTTAAACAGTCATGGTAGATACCTTGTTTGTTTTAAACATCATAAATACACAAACAACAATGAATACTTACAGGTTGTGTACCCGAATCTCCCGCTGGTCCAAACAAAGTAGGAACAGCATCGTTCTTCAGTGCCCTACGCTGTACATATCCGCCATGAATCGCTGAAAGGTTTGTGAAGCTTTGTTTCGTGAAATGCTGGCAGAGGGTGTGGCCTCTGGGTATTCACACGTCACAGTACCCAGGAAGTAAACAATGGAAAATGAGGGCTTTTTTTGACTCTGCAGACAATGTACATGCATAACAACCTTCATAACACACAAGGGGACGGGTAATGACCGGAAAAGCATGACATGGGCCCTTTAAGTCATTTATCAAGTACAACCAGCTTTATTGGAAATCAACAATAAAAAAAACGGTGATTTTAGAGTTTTGACAGACAAATTCAATAATAGTAAGACATGTCTTTGGGGCTTAAAACCCAAAGACATTAACTAATCAATTTTAAAGGGTAATTTCCAATTTTCTGCCATTATTTTGCCTGAAAAACGAATACATTTAGCCTTAAAAAAGCTTAATCTATTAAAAATAAATAATTTGCTTCCTCAGTTGAAGCCAATTCTAATGCTGTCATTTATGTATGAATGTAAAAGCTAGAATGACATGACATTGATCAATAGATCTACCTTTTGACACTTTCAATCCATAGAAATAACGTTATGAGTAGATTCAAATGAGACTTAGGCTCTCTATACTGGTCTTTATATGGTACATGGAGCATGTCTCCCCTCTAGGTCAGGTGTCAGTAAGTGCGGACCTGGAGGGATGTCTGCATGACAGGAACAGGAAGCCCCTCTAGCAGTTCCCTGTAGCTTTACAACAATACATCTCCCACTCTGTGCTCTTTAAAAAAAGATCATACATCTTGACTAACCCACAGTCATGCTCTGTCTGATTTGTGGACATAAATTGCAGGTCAAGCTTATATAATATTTTTAAATGTCAAGAAATAAAAGCATAACTTGTCCCAGATCTCTCTGCAACAATGTGATTAGGCAGCGTAATTGGCATCTTTATAATTCCTTTATCTTCAATGAGATTCAAGAACGATAGGGTCTTTCAAAAATATCCCGCAGCCAGTGTTACTGAATATGTATAGGCCTACAGGGAACAATATGAAGTTTGTGTGTGTGTGTGTGTGTGTGTGTGTTCATTGGAAATGTTATTCTTGGTAAAGACAACAAGAGATCTGTGTGTGTCAATGAGGGAATGGTTCAAAATCACCACAGAAACCTGAGAAATATGAGTAATACGGATAATAATTAACATGCATTAAATCAGATTAAATGTCACATTAGCATCAGTGTAAACTTCTTACAGGCAACCAATATTGTACTGATCAATTCTGAAAAAACTAATAGTATTAACTGCATCATGATCACCCAGCCAATATATAAGGAGACTGAATCATACCATTCTTATTGATATACAGACATGGAGCATATGTAACATTTACCAACAGTGTGTGTTGCTGTGTGTGTCTGTTTGTCCTGACCGAGCTAAGCTACCGTTACCATCATCCCTCAGCCTGAGTGGAGTTGCCAGTAGAGACTGGTTGTAGTGATGGATGCTGCTCACTCTCAGGATGAGGCACACACACACACTCAAACACACACATACACACACTAACATTGCGCCACAGAGCGGAGGAGGAGAAAGATCAGGTCTGTTTCAGTGTGAGCTCTCCGGGCCAATATGAGCCGCAGTGTGTATTGTCGACTCATTTTTCAAATTGAACCAACAGGGGTTTGGAGCTGTGGGAGAAATGCACCCATGAACTCTACAAACCGACCCTCTTTTTGATTAAGCACCGAGGGCGGTGAAAGCCTGGTAGCGGGCAGCTCCCAGTGGCTTAGAAGAGAGGCTGTGGTCATACTGGGCGGCACGGGATGACATTAGAAGAGGGGTGTGCTTAGCAGGAAATACCACTGTGAGCGCAAATCATTCAAAACATCACCACTGTGTTTTTTTTTATGATCCAGCAAGTAATTAGTAATATTTCAAATGTCAAATGGTTAAAAGTGTAACCACATTTCCCAAAATGAGCATTTAAAAGCATTGGAAGAGAAGCACAAATTATATATTCTGGTACAAGAACATGTAATTATTATTATGAAATCCCATCATTTAAAGGGCAGACATCAAGCTTTTGTCTTTAGTGTTAAAGGTTGAAATCAGAATGTATTCCCAAGAAATAAAAAAAGACTCTGCAGTAGCCAGAGTTAAGATCAGCATGATGCTACAGTATAGCGTATATTGGAAGGAATATAACACAATTGAAATGAAGAGGGATTTGTACAATTATTATAATGTATTAACATACAATTAAAGTACTTTCTTCAAAGCCTCTTGACTCCATTAAAAAGCAGTTATGTTACCATCATTGTGAAAATGCCTTTTTTAGTTTTTTCACTTTAGTTTTTTCAATTTCTAGTTTGAAAGTTTGAAAGGGTTACTGAATAAGTAACACGTTTTAAATAAAACAACTAACCACCAAAATATATTATGCAATATACTTTGTCCTCCAAATTTGAAAGAGAAAATATATAATCCTCTGCTAGAAATGGTAAAGAAGCCTACTGACTTTTTAAGTATTCAAGTCGTTAAAAACTTTTTTTTGTGGCATAAGGGTAAAAGTGACTAGCTAATGTTGTGTATCAAATATCGAGAAGCAAAAGAGCTAGGAGTTGGTAGAGTCAAAAGCAAAGCAAAAGGAGGGGAAATGTGTAAATTACAATCGTTGGTTATCTACAAGCACAACTACAAATGTGTCTATTTGTTTCCCTGTCAGCTGAACGTGTAGTGAGGTGTTACAAGACTAGACACACTCTTAATGCAGTAAGTTACCAGTAAATCCATCTAATAACAGAATCATCTTTATTACACCAATATTGAGTAAAAAAAGCAGCAGTCATTAGCGCCCTGGCTGCTCAATGTGTACAGCATCCATATCTATCTGAGGGCTATCCAGGATTCTGCATAAAGAAATGAAACAGAAAAAAGTGTGTGAAGCCGTGCCACTGCTGTTGGCAGTCGCTCGACAATTCATCACGAGTCTGTTGTTCACAAAATTCACGAACACAGTCTTTTTCTGTCTCTCCCTATCTTTGTCTCCTACCTTTTCAAAGACGTTTAAAATCCACTTGTTTCATTCCTAAGAATGATTTTGCCCATTTGGCTAAAAATAAAACATTATTCCCTCTTTAACATGACTGTCAGGCGCTGCTTAATCAATGGCATCCTTTTCTGAAATGGCTGCGTAAACACGCCGGCTCTGTCTCTAGGCATTGTTGGATCTGACAACTTTCTCTTCCCCGCATAAATTATTGATCCTTGACACTTGGTTTGCCCTGGTGCAGAATGCTAAGGATCTCGTGGTATTTTTAGACAACATTTCGGGGAGAGCAGCTGAGTTTGTTTGCCTGTGTTGACGATGATCTCTCGCATGGGGCCGCGCTCATGTTTCAGGGTCATGCTCTTGTTCTGTCCACCCAGGTGGTCCCAAAGCCCCTGGGCCGGAGGTGAGGTCGTGTTTCCCTTTGTTGCTGGCAGAGGGCTATCTGGCAGCTGGCATCGGCTCAGTCAGACCTCATTTATGCAGATCTCTATTACGCCGAAGCAATTCCTTGAACCAAATGTATTTTCAAAAGAGTAAGACTCAAGATATGAACGTAGTTTATTGCAAGACACTGTTTGTAAATTCTAAACTGAAGTAACCACTTCATGGGAAATTATTTTTAGATTGATGGTTGTGTTGAACAAAGCATCAATAGTTTTCTCAGAAATTATAATGGATTTCTGCTAATGCTGGCATCTGCCTGATGATAATCACTCTTTAGAGGTTACAGCTCAACCTGCTTCATTAGTCATTTTACGTCAATGTGCTGCTTACCATTAATATCTTTGATTTTAAAAAATAGAGTAGGGTTAGAATATTCGACTATACCTTACATTTATGAAGTGATACATTTGAGAGCTCCTAAAATTCTCTGAAAATATTTTATGCCTTCACATTTTGTTGGATCCACCTCATCACACCACAGACGCCCCCGATAAAACTGGATTGCCACAGGCACACGTTAGTGAGGTGGTGCAACAGTATTGAATATAACATGGTGCCATCCTGTTCTGGTCCTTGCGTTCGAATTTCATTGAGTTTCTGATGCACAAAACATAACCTAATCCAAATCTGTATGTTGTACTGAGCTCATCTTTATAGTATTAAAACATTACATTACATGTGACTTGTTAGACACTTTTACCCAAAGTGACTTACATTCGTCCAATACTGTGGGCTATCCCCACAGTGTCTCGCCCAGGGACACAGCGACATGCTGACTGCAGGGGGGATTGAACCAGTGCTCCCCTGATCCGAAGATCAGCGCACTACTCCACTGAGCCACAGCCTCCCTGAAACCTTATAGTATAAGAATACTAAGAATATAATTAATGTGCAATACAAAAAAACACATAGTTGCTTCAAAAGCAAGATTACTCTATTAGAATAGGATTTATAAAGCACTTATATCCATAAATATTGCTTGTTAGGCCCAAACTAAGGCTTAATGATAAATATAGAAAATGCAATTTGAAAAAAGTGTCATTTTCTTTTCTCACATAATTAACAGTGTCTTAACAAGCTGTAGAAAGTGACAGTCGATTTCATCTGCTATAATGGCCACCGTCAACTGCAAATGTACTGCGCTGTGCGTTAATTGATGTCAGAGTTGTGAGTTGGCAGGACCTAAAAACACTAGAATTATCTGGCTAATACAGGGTTTTTTCAAAAAATATATAGTATCAGGCGCTGATCTTGTATGTAAGATACTGTATCAATTCACGCGAGAACACGACGCTAGTATACAAGATGGCGCTGCAGACGTAAACAATAACTCGACGACAGAGCCCCGTAAAAAAAAAGCTGTCGATGCCATCTCACGGTCTATTTGACACCCTTATTGGGGCAATTATACAGTTTATGACAAACATAAATATTGTTTTCTGGCATCACTTTAACATTTTACGCCATTTTTGGTATGAGCGCGCAAGCCGAAATTAAGAGGGCGCAGCGTCCCTGATACCGGTTTAGACAAAACCCTGTAATATGCATGCACTTAAAGTGTCAGTGAGAAAAAAAACCTTTGATGCAATAGATGTGGGCAGTGTTTTTTCTTTTTTTCTTTAAAGATCAACAGATGATTTATGAATTGCTTGGTACACATCTTATATTTAAAACTATCAAGGCCACAATTATAGAAAATAACAGCTTTTAAAATTCACAATATTGGTCAG
The DNA here is from genome assembly GCF_902827165.1 of Trematomus bernacchii. NCBI lineage: Eukaryota > Metazoa > Chordata > Actinopteri > Perciformes > Nototheniidae > Trematomus > Trematomus bernacchii. The sequence goes on along the minus strand of NW_022987727.1, from coordinate 15,421,729 downwards.
AAATGTCTGATATTGCCCTAACATAGTTAATTCTTGTCCAAACATAAAACTGATTCAAACATGTACCAGTATATTCTCATTTAATACATTCCTATGCATTTATTTTAGTTTTTTACTTTTTCAACCCCTTAAAAGGTACTGCACAAGTAACGTTTTATCACGTCTCATTAACAGATTTTAATCCACTGTTCTTCATGTCTTCCTGAAGCGTTTCACTCCTCACCTTTTAATCTTCTCTCGTCATATTCACACGCAATTATTGCTCTTCCTCACTCACATCCAACCTCCTTTGTTCACACTTTGACTCGATGCTCCCCCTTTCTCATGCATCTCCAATATTTTCCTCTTTTGTGTGCTGGACTGTTCTAATCTTTAATTCCAGTAATCACTCCATGTTGTTCACTGGATCTCCTTCTTGATCCTCATCTCCCTTTCAAACCACACCTGCCTCTCCTTATCTTCCTTTCTTTGAGTCACATGATGGACTTGGCTCTTTTGCCCCTTTCCTGCTGAACAAAAAAACCTCTGACATCTTGCTTTTGTCTTCAGTGCGAAAGGTTACAATTGGCATTCATTCTCTCTGCATTAGTCATAGTTCATATTAGCTCCATCTCCAATCAGCATTGACATGACATCCAGGTGGATACGCCAATTTTCGCTCCTTTTCCGACACATGCCTATGACTCACAATGAGGTGGATATATACAGATTTATACATTTATAATGTATTAACGTACAAAACACACATATCCCCAAAGCCACCACACTCCAGTCAACCACTTAACAAATATTATTCTAACCTGACCAACACAAAATAAAACTCATCATAATTGTCTTTGGTGGTTTTTTAAACGTTTGACCAATCACCAAAAGCTGGTTGAGAGTTTGAAAGAGGGCCTGAATATGTTACATATATAAAAAACAAAATCTCCGTTTGTTTAAACCCTGCTTTTGGTCTGGCACATCTCTGACTTCAACATGACATACTAGAAAAAGAAAAAAAAAGGCGTTCCTGTCTACCGGCAATAGGAAAGCAGTCTGTTATCTATTCATCTAAAAGAACCTGCATTTACACACACATTTTGGTGGAAATAAGGTATACTGTTTGTCACATTCTCTCTTCCTCACATACTGACAATCAGGAAACAGTCAAATGAACATTCATGAAGGTCTTCGTAACACACACACTAAAAGCCACCTCACAAACAGAAAAGATAGAACTGAGGCTAATAAATAAAACACATGTATACCCACATGTAATCAGTCGGACACACACACAGACAGATGCAGGTCCCATGCAGCCAGAATGTGAACAGATGATCTGCTTGGCTGTCAGGGCAAACAGGCTGGGTTCAGAACATTGGCAGCCACAGCGTTGGTACTACTAATTGCCTCTGCGTATTCTCTTGGTGAGATCCTCACATGCAGAGTGAGTGGTGTGTCTTTCACACCCTCTGTGTGCAGGATGTGGTGACTCAATGTGAGATCACATGCATGCGTGTGTGTGTGTAATATATGATACGGTTTAGTGTTACTTGTGAGGACTGACTTGTGACAGCCCACTGGTCTTGACATTTCAGGACATTTTGAATTGTGAGGACATTTTGGCCAATTCTAACACTGGAAACAGCTCATTTTAGGGTTACGCCTACACCTAACATAACTGACTGTGGAGTGGCCAGCACTTTTGGAAAAGATTACCACGTGAAAGTGAAACCACTTTAAAATCTCTGTTTCAGTGACATTTAACATTCCTTTTCAAATGAACCCCAACTATCTTGACATATCTTTAACACTCAAGCCAGAGCATAAAAAGTGGCTGTGTTGAGCTTGAATTCAGTTTGTTAACATGAATCCAATAAAGAGCAATAATATGATAGTACTTGTAATCCCATGGAGGATTGGCCAAATGTTTGTCACGTTACCAAAATAATAACCAAAATGTAAGTTAAATACATTGCATAATTGAATATTTTAGATATGGTGAATGGTGACCTTTGTTTAGGGTCAGATATTACAAGCTCAAGCTGTGTAGCCAGACATTGCTCAAACCCTTAGAGCTTTATTTTCTTTAAATCTAGTGAAAAACCCATGTTTCCAAGCAGACCAATTATTTAGGGTGAGTTTATAAGGAAATGTCCATACAATCTTAGAAGATATCTTCAATATTTCCATTTGATGGAACGGTGCAGTCATCCAGAACATGCCGTCTGCTGTCTAAATATTTTACTCAGTGTAAACATCATATATCTTCCATGGAGATTTGGAACAAGCTGATACGGAATATGATTCTGTCAGACTGTGTGACATAAGATGATTTTCCAACCTTAAAGCTACTTAAGGGAAAATGTAAAGAAAAAGATGAGGCTTTACAAGTAGATATACAATGGAATTGTATATATTAGTAATAAAGGTCCTTTGTCCATTTTTACTGCTATCAACATTGATAGAAACAGGTTTACACTTGTTGCTAAGGATACCACTCTAACTAATGCATCGTTTGCATTTAAACCACATATTAAAGTTACCCTTCAGCCACAAACAGGTCCTATACCTCTCTGATGTATTATTTAAGTACACACTAGTCACACACTAAATCCTTCCTTATGCTCCGTGTTTTATCATGACATCTGTCACATCACCACAGAAAGTATACACAGTGGATTTACTTACTTTTGTATGCTTTAAGTAGATGAGAGTGTCTGTTTGATCTATTTTCAAGGCCCAAGGGGATTCACGTTAATCAATTGAATGTCCTCAGCATAACAGATTCACTGAGTATACAAGTGTCCAACAGATCACCAGATGATTGAATAACTCCTCTTTTACTGCTCAATATGGTTCAATGCACTTTATTGACATATAGAGAGCCATTTGTGTTGACCAGCAGATTCAGTAAAGCTTACAAACCAATGATACTCTGTTTTAATAATGTAGCTTCACGGATTCTTACCAAAACAAATTCTGATTAGCAAATTTGAAATAATACAGTTAAAGTTTAACTGCTTATTGATCTCATATTTGATTTGTTACTTTTGTTTGTGTGTGACACTCAGGCGTAGGCTCCACGAGGACGAAAACGGGTTGAATCCGCATATTTCTCATGCGTATAGCCCTTTAAGCTCGACGACGCCGTAACAGAAACGTAGAAACAGACCCCGCAAACGACAACGGGTCCAAAGGTGGATAGATCTGGGAACGGAGCGCTCTGGGGGGTCCAACGGGGCCGTGGGGTCGCCTATACGGTCATGCGTTTCATAGCCCCGCCTCTCGCCGCCTCTCCCCGCCTCTGCTGCTCACCTCCGCAAAAGTACACTGCACACTGAATTCAGATTATTTATCTTTATCTCGATATGAACATAAACGCGAGTGAAGTCTAATCTGACAGGACGGAGACACGCAGCTCCTCCGGCTGTGAAGCAGCGGGAGCAAAACACACACTTCAAGTCAGATCACCACCCTTAGCTATTTTAATTACCTCTCAAACTACCTAAACTAGTTATAAATATGTTCATTTTTACTGTCGGGTTTACTTACTGGATCAGCTGCTGCATGAGGAAGCATGAAGATTTAAACTTTAACACACATTGACCGGCGAAAAACTCTGCGCGGTTCCCTCCGCCCCCACCGCGGAGAATAAACAGAAGTGCAGCCATGACAACCATTCTTCTTCGCTGCTTTTGTGGAGGAAGTTGCTGCTTTTGTGGAGGAAGTTACAGCGCCACGTACAGGTTCGGCATATGTACTGCAGCTTTTCCAGCGGTTGGATGTAAACGGAGCCGTCTCGTGGAGCTTGACACAATCCGGTGTATATTGCGTGTGGGCGGAAGGTTTTTTGCGGTTGCATTTGCGTTACTCCGATGCGTTTTGCCGTATGGGTTCCCGTGGAGCTGGGGCCTCAAATGGTGGTTAGCAAATGATTGGCCTACATAATGAAATGGGCAACAGAAAAAGACTGTTCTGTTCCAAGTTATATGTTAGATCAAGCCTTAATGGCAACCATTTTTGGCACACGCAAAAAAAAAATTCAAGAAATCGAGACCGCAAAAGAATTAAACAAGCTAGTGCCTGTTTTTCCTGGCTAAGGTCAGGGTCCTTGAACACAACACGAGCCTAACGTGTCATCACGTGGTATATGTCTCGTCATATCAGACAGTCAATAACTTTGTCGTTATTAGCATCTGGTTAGCTAGCTATGCTAACGAATATAAGAAGCCTTTTCTACAGTGAGGTAAAGGCATATCTTTATATGATCATTATAGTTTAAAAAAATAAGATAATAAAGTAAACGGGTATAAAATACTATATGACAGTAAAAGAAAGTTGTTATTAATAAACAAGAATACAGTTTAAAAGGGGAGTGATTTGTAAAATATCCACAAAGAAAAATAAATCTGTTTACAGTTCTGTTTCATATGGGTGTTGAGAGATGTATCCATAGATCTCTTCATTTTGCTTTCAAAGTGCACCAGATTGATGCTTTTAACTTCAACATTTAAAGGTCCCATGTCATGGCTATTTCCACTGATCATATTTCCATTGTTGAGGTCTACTAGAATAGATTTATACTGTGCAATTTTCCAAACTCACATTGGTTTCTCATACAGCATCTCTGTAAACTACGTGTACTTTAACGGCTCGTTGGAGCTCCAAAAGCTCCAGCCCCCACCCTCCCTGTGAGCACAGTGTGCTCTGATTGGTCAGGACGTTGTGAATCGCGCTGAGCTCCGTGGAGGTGTTGTTTCCTTGTTTAGGATACACAGCGAAACACAGCCAAACTCATCCTGAGCACACACAAACTCACAGCCGAAGTAAAAACAATAAGTGTGGATTGATATTGAGTAAGAAAAAGGTTGATAAACGCTGTGAGAATGGGTCTGCAGAGAGAATTTTGCCGCGATCCCAGCTGTCTGTTATCAGCCTGCAGCCAGGGAGGAGAAATCAGCTGAGCTGCCTGCACTGAGTGTGTGTGTGTGAGGAAGTCCGTGGATTGGTCAATTTGGACCAATCAGCAGGGGCTTAACGTCACAGCTCCGCGGACGTAACGTAACGGCTCCACGGATTGGTCCATTTGGTTCCGGGTACCGCATGACCGTATCGCGTCATAGCTCTGGGCGTGGCTACTGGGTATCCAGACGTCACGATGCCCAGGAAGAACATGAGAAATCTCCAACGAGGCGTTTTGGGGAGGTCTTTTCTGTGTTAGAGTTTTACTCCCTACAGGGTGTACTTTGAGGGTTTTTGACTCTGCAGACCGTTTACATGCATAAAAACCTTCATAACACACAAGGGGACGGGTAATAACCAGAAAAGCATGACATGGGACCTTTAAAAAAAAAAAATCTTCCCGGGGGAGCATGCCCCGGACCCCCCTAGAGGAGGTTAGGTCCCCCCCCACTTAAATCATGTTCACATGGATAGGAAACTCTGTTTTGGTGGTCATGCCACAACCGTGCACGTGCATGCATACGCGGGTCATGGTAAGATATCTGGATTAAGAGGTTGCTTTTTCTTTGCACAGCATGAAAGAAAGGCGAAATGAATGGGCTGTGATTTTTTTGTTTTTTTAAGCAGAGGTCAATAATTTGTACGGCCTCGGAGGATGTTGAAAACATTTAAATGGTCCTTGAAAGGAAAAAGGTTCCCCACCCCTGCTCTAGTGGAACATTTCCCAATGGGAAGGACCAGACATTGGGAATTTAATCCAAATGGTATGTAACCAAATTATATTCTTGATGAAATAGTAAAGATACTATTTGAATATGAAGTAGGAAAGTCTAGAAAGCCTGTGGTTGGCCATATTCATCATTTTAGATTAGAACTTTTTCTTTAAAGGAAGTCTGATGTGTCACCTATACTAAGGACAGACTGAAAGGGTCAGATTTCCGTAAAGAATCAGAGAAGAACTGCTGCTCTGTGCAAAGGGAACTGGAAGATGTGGTTAGGGTTATCTGATTAGGATTCCACCCAGACGCCTCCCTGTGGACATCCATCTGGGAGGAAACCTTGGGGTAGACTCACTCAGAGGTGTAATATGTCCTTATGAGCCAGGGAAAGCCACAGGATCCCCCAGGAGGACATAGGTGGCCAGGGAAGGGACTTCCAATCCCCTCTTCATACGTTTTTGCCAATGCTTATCGAAACCAGATACATAGCAGTAAACTGTTAAGGGCTTTCTTTCTAAAGCTTACCATTTAAGCGATAACACTTGAGAAAGTGTCAGAATATATTTAAATAATAGAGGAGAAAATTGCCAAGATGCAACGCAGGCCTGACCAATTACCGCCAAAGAGTTGTAGGTCCAACACCATTTACAGCATTTCTACACAGACATTCAATCATTAAGGAGAAGTGCAATTACCTGAACTACAATGACGCACACGGTACATTTTCACACCTCCACCACCACCTCCCTGCTGCCATTTTCTCTTTTTAACATACGAAAATATTTTGCATTGTGATAAGTTATGATTAATGAATCTTAGTACTTCCTGCAAATATTTGTTTCCCTTTCTTGGGTTTCAAGGAGACACATCTGCAGCCAAAAGACCAAATGAACAATCAATACATATTTATGTATAAGGACATTGTTTTAGTTTATAGGAAGAACTTAAACATGATTGAAGTAGTGCTGTGAAAATGTTAATTATTTCGAATGTGTCTCGACTACAGGTGAACATTAGAGAGGTGTTCATTTTGCATTAAAGCAAACATCATAAAATAAGCTTAAATGCTGAAATGGCAGCTAAAATCAGTCATTTAAAGAAAACACAGCCTTTTCTATTATGAAAAACATGTTTTCTGTTTTCTTGTTTCATAAGAGACAGTTTTTATCCCATAAATTGACACAAAACACATTGTTTTCAGAAACTTTTGGGCATGTCCTTATATGAGTGCTCTGCTTGATAAATGTATTATTTCATATTGAAAGCATAGCCTTTTGTAATTATTATTTATCCTTTTTTGCATGGTTATAAACTATATTTTATTTTAGGAAAATCATTTACATCCCATTCACTTCACCTCTGTGCTTGTTGGACTAATAAAGTGGTTTGTAACTACTCAATACCAATTGCCTATTTAAATTAATACAATATGTTAATGATGTGACAATGCTATAGTTATGGCTACATTGTTAATGCTCAGGGACCTTAGAATGTATTTATAAAGTGAAGGACCTTGGTTGTCATGATAACAATATTTGTTAAGTGGATAACGGAATAAAAAAACATATATTTTAGGTCACCTTGTCAAACAACCAACAGCACTCGATTATTAGCTCCAATCTGTTTTGTGTCAAGTCACAAGTCAACAGAATCAAGAAGGGATCAGACAAACAGTTATTAAATCGACCTGCTGGGGATGACAGTGTTGAGGGAGTGTGGGTGGGTGGGGAAACGGGTGGAGTGCGAAGGGCTTATAGGAGCGGCAGCAGTTTAATGGTGTGTTGTTGTCATCTGAGACGATACATGTGTCTCTCTGGCGTGAACTATATTCCTGAGCCCTGTTGTTCATAATCATAATAATAACAGTGAATCATTTGCATTGTTTCTCCGCAGCTCTCGCTGTCTCAGCTGGCAGCTACTTCACGCTACCCGACCATCAGCCACTCCAGCTCGGCGTTGCCGTGGCAACAGTCGTTTCCCTCTCTGCTCCATCCCTCCCCACTGGCATCGGCCCACCAGCTGTCACATGTCGTAAGATTTCCACCTCCGTACGCTCACACACACACACACACACACACACACACACACACACACACACACACACACACACACACACACACACACACACACTTAGCCTTGTACTCACACCCTGAGGAAGGTACACAAGTAGAAAAGGAGTCAGAAATGCATTTACACATCTTTAGGTGGCATTCAAACACACAGCATAAGCCTGTAAATCCCCAAGGATATGCCAACAGACACTCGGTAGAGTTCAAAGACACACTCACCTTTACAGCACATAAGGATACACGCAATGTGTTTTGGTGAATAACTCTGAATGTAAACAGAACTTGTGTTTGTTTAAAAGAAAATCCCACAGGGCACTTTCAATAAGGTACTTATTTTGTGTTTGCCATCCTTTATATTACTATTATGTGTCAATCCATGTCAAGTAAAGTCAAGGCAATTTCATTTATATAGCAAAGTATATTTCCCTTCGGTTGTTTTGCAATCCGTACAGCATACAACGCCTGCTGTCCGTAGACCCTTCAGCAGATACGGAAAATCCCGCCATAATAAATCTTAATGAAAAAAATGAAAGAAACTTCAGAAAAGGATGTCATGTTTGCAGAATAACGATCCTTATGAAATTACAATTAGACAATCAATATGACAAAATGATATATGTAATGCCAACATATAGGGGAAAGATTGATTCAGGAAGATGTCAAACAGCTTACAGGTATTGTCAAACAGATGGAGCACGTGTCACATTACTTTCTCTCCACAATGTAACCTGGAAAGAGGACAGGATATGCAAACTAACAAGAACAAAAACTCATGCAAGCAAATCATGACGCAGACAGGAGAAAATAACAAACTACAGATTTCTATCTATCCATTTGTTGCATGAGCAAAGTAGCCCAGATGTCCTTCTCACTATTTGCTTACACCAACTTATCTGTGGTTTTCCTGAACATATTGGACGGATCTTTATCATAATCAAAACAATCTTAACTGGAACCATTCAAAATGAACAGACAGTGGTTTCCATCATTGTTCAGTAAAAAAGTTGTACGTATAAACTGTAATTTAGTTATAGTAATCTGACGAGTTAAACATTTCTAAACATTTCTTCATCCGCTTCTCTGTATTAAGTTTTTCTTCATTTGAATTTTGTGTTCACAGTCGATTGTGAGGCTTTTTTCAGAGCTGTCCTGGCCGCTCCACCTGCTTTTACGCATCAGCACAGCTAAGAAGGACTTTGCTCATATTCTAACTAGACAGCAGTAGCTTTAATGGGTTTTCTTCCATATTTCATGCTCAAATCCATATGGCTTAAGCTATGAATCATATTGCAGGAATAATCCAGGAAATGTGGATCAGGCTTACTGAAGATAACAATATAATCAGACGCACAAATGGCTAGAAAAAGACACAATTCAATTTGGTTTTTCAAAAAACTGACAAGGTTGTGCTGTAGAAGAACAGTCAGAAAAATGTATGTATTTTAAATAAAGTATATGTATGTCTAATCTTTAGAAAATCCTGTAATTTGGTATTTGTGGTTAATTTCAAGCAGTGGACTTGTTTAAATATGTCAGGTAAAAGTGACATGCAGTACTGTATGTACGGCAACACTCATCAACATGATCTAATGTCCTTACTTTTGGAGTAACATACTTTATTGGAGACTTTGATTTGATGATTTTTCATAATTAAGCATGAACCAATGCCACTTTTTTGTAGAAATGTATGTCTACACTGTTTCTTTTTATGATACAGTACACCAATTACCTATAACGCTGCTGCTGTAAAATTTGAGGTAAGTTGTTTTATAAGATCCAAAGATTCAAAACGTTGAATGTCATATCCTAAAATGAAAAAGACATACACATTGTTTTAATTAAATACAATAACTATAAATAATGGACATTAACCTCTGACTTCTGTTTGCCTCTTTTTAAAGAGAACATATTATGGTCATATCCAGGTTCATATTTGTATTGTGTGCCTTAACTGTGCCATATTTACATGATCTAATGTTCAAAAAGCTCTTTATTGCTCTCATGCCTGTGCTGCAGCACCTCTTTTCACCCTCTGTCTGAAACCAGGGCCCAGTCTGCTCTGATTGGTTAGCTGGCCGGCTCTGTTTTGATTGGTCAACCGCTTAGAAATATCCCGATCCTTAGCCCCTTATCTTAGTAACCACAAACAATGTGTTGGAGCGCTAGCTAATAGGAATGGCGATGTTCCATAGTGCCACAACAGGAAATTGGCAAAATGGTTAGAATTTGGCGTAACAGTATCACACATACATAATCTGACTCAGTATCAGTTACAAAGTTATATCAATCTTAATTTTAAAGGTACCGCTGCTTGTCATACCAGACCAAGTGAGCCTGTACTGTAGCTGCAAATAAACCTTAGTCTATTGAGTCGAGGATGGGAGTGTTTTTATTGCTTATGAATTTCAATTTTGATTGCTTGTTTCATACTCGGCAGCTGATGCTGTCCAATACTTTGTTGTCAACAATAAAGCCTTGGATAAGTGTGATGCATTATGTCCCTAGTCCCCGGGCTATTAGTTTTCAGTTATGGTACTCCAAGGGAGTTTCTCTTGCAGTCTTTGTGCATATATTGAGTCATTAAATCAGATTGCAGAATTTATTGTTTGAACCTCCATTTGTCCTTGTCCATAACCTCAACACCTGCCTATAAAAGATACTCTCTTGTCTGCCATCACACAGTGTAGGCTTGATGGCACCAGGTTCAGTTACCGTCGCCTGTAAAGCTATTACTTTGAGCCCTTTAAACATGTTAAGGGGTCTACACCATGCCTTTGCATCCTCTAAGGTTATTATCCCGCAGGCTGTTTGATCAACGGGGAACATGGATGTGTATGTCGCGGCTTGACTTTGGCTGTGGTTATTACCAGCATGTATGATGGAAAGGCTAATAATGCGCAGCCATGCTTGTCCTCTGATAGGCCAACTGAACCAATGCTCATGCATCAAAGACCAAAAAAACAACAACACTTGACTGGAAAATGACACCATTAGTACTCCTTAGCTAATTATCTGTGCTAATACCCCTTTAGCCGCGTGTCTCAATGACAAGAAAAGGGGATTAATGTTTGCCACAAAACATTAAGAAATGTTGAATTGATCCACAGGCTTTAACAGTTTTTTTGTTCTTTTCCTGAACAGTTTAAGGGGAAAGAAACATGGCTAACAGGCTAAATTAAAAATGTCAGTCACTGATTGTAAATAAAATGCTTCAAAGTCACAATGGTGTTGTATATTCCGTCCTGTTTGCTTTCACCTAAATCAAAATGAGAAATTGACTGTCAGTAGCACTTAGGTTTAATTAAAAATGACCACAGTTGAGCTAGTTCTCATAACAGGAAGGGACAGAAATGTTTCACAGAGAATACATCATCCTCAGACAACAAAAAGATGCAACCCTTTCACGCATGCACTGCAACCAAAACCAAAATACTTATCCACCTGAAGCCTGATATTTCTCATTTATCTTTGCCATAATGTTTTTTTCTTTAACCAACACAGCAATGATCCACATTTCCCTTCATACACAGTCCTGCCTTTTAGAGGTGCTACCTAGTGCAGGTGTGTTAATTCACAACGAAAAATAATGCCAAACAAATGCAGTATTCACTCCTGTTTTCTAATTTTAAAAACTACAGTGCCAACATGTTCTGCAGAAAATTAGTTATTTTTTAATAAATTGAGACCACAAGCAGAAAAGCAAAAGGGAGAATTGGTGAAATCTGACAACTCCAATAGCTTTCTCTCATGCCATGTTGCCTTTTAAACCTCCATAAGACAATTTTACTGTCCATTCATTTCCATGCTTCCAATTTGGATTCACTCTGCATGTGACCATACCACAGTGGAGTTGTTTTGTCCACTCAATTCCCTGTACTGTTTAACCTTTAAACACCAGCTGGACTACAGTCACCTTCTCTTTAGATTTCCTAGCCTCTTTAAGGAATTTTATTAAAAACCCATCCACCCTAAATATAGTTCAAATGTGGTTTCTGCAGCTCTTTTCATGTTACCCTCTGTATCTTTATCCTCTCACTTTGGTACAGGCCTGCTCAGGTGTCAGCAACATCGCCCACCTGGAGATGGACCTCCAGCGGGAAGGAGGCGCGTCACCTTTGGCTCCAGACGAAGGAGCGCAACTTCAGGAGCTGCCCTTCACCCCTGTCCATGCCCCTGTCATCACACTGGGGATGAATGTACCCAGGTGAGCCTGAGAAATGCCATGAGAAATGATCTGTTATAGAAAGTCAAAGGCTTTCTTTTAAGTAAGAGGGCTACATCACAATTGTTGTGAAACTGTCATGAACAAATTCAATTAAGTTACAAAGCTGGTTGAAAGGCCAAAGTATCTTGAACTCTCAGACACAAAAAAGTCTGGCAATGTTGACATTCGGTGATTTTTGAATAGTAAGAAAATTAAAAGAAATAGCAGGCCAGAGGAATAAGCTACGTTTTGTTATGCTGTAATACATCACTTATAAATTGCCTTTTACCCCAAGAGTAACACAGGACTGCCTTCATAAAACATGCCAGACATCATTTCCCTTTCACGTGTTAATTTGTGGTCTTCCTCCCCTTGGCCTCTGAATCTCCATTACCCGTGATAAGGTTAGTTATTTGCCCAAACTGAATTGAATCCATTCAGGTACCATTCTGCACTCCGAAAACCAGGGCTATCCCTTATCCTGAATAAAAAGTGACAGAAATACCGCTTAATGTATGTTGGTGTTGGCATCAGCTGTGTAATATGAGTTGCAATAAAGAGGCCAGCTGTTATTCGTAAAACACTAAGCGCTGGCCAGTTAAATGATTGACGCTTATGATGTGTGACCTTGAAAATCGATTTGATTGGGATTGAATCGGTTGCACTCTAGTGTATTCCAGATATATGAAGCTGGTATGATTTGGCCACCTGGCTTTCCGAGATTAATACATAATAACTCACATTCTTTTAAAGAGGCCCTATTGAGCTTTTTTCCCCTTTCTTGTAGTGTATTGTTGTGTAATGTGTAATATACGTTTTGATGCATGTAAATGGTCTGCAAAGGCTAAAATCCCCAAGTTTCTCTCCAACAACCCACAACACCATTATAGGCTAAGGGGCGGGACATCTCTAAGCGGTTGACCAATCACAACACAGCAGACTGGGCTCTGGTTTCAGACAGAGAGTGAAAAGAGGTGATGCAGCACAGGCAGTATGAGAAAAAACAAAGCACTTTTTAAACATTAAAGCACATAAACATGTCACAATTGAGGCACACAATACAAATATGAACCTGAACATGAGAAGAATATGTCTTCTTAATCGTAATTTCTATGATGAGGAGTTTCTAGGGTGGCTAACGTCTCCATTGCAGCACCGGAGATTGACAGAAAGTGTTACCCAGGTTTCAGGAGACATTATTGAATAAAGGAGCCACTTTAAACATGCCTCTGTTTTATCTGGCCGCGGTATCTCTGTGTACAGTCCTTCATTACCACAAAAGTTCACTGCCTCGCTATCTACAGAGGGATATCGATCGGCTCTCTAATTGGCAGCATGTGTTCGCTGTGCGGTACAGCGATGTTGTCAGAAAGCGGTAGAATCCAGCTCAGAGCCAATTTGAAGAAATCGTTTTGTCAGACTTTACATTCCACTTTGGGTAATGGCCTCAGCATTGTTTTTTTTGTGTGGGAATACATGATTAAATCCAGCTGTAAGGCTGAGGTTTTGACTTTGATTAAGTTTGCTACAGAATACATTGCTTTGAGCTCAGAGTTTACACAGCAGCTAATAATAAAAGTTTTGGAGAAGATATCTTAATGGCAGCGGTAAAGCTGACCACCAATGAGAAACCCTGCAAATAATGGGCACGGTTACTCCGAAACAAGACCTTGCATTAGCAAAGAAAGTCTGTCAATAAGCAGCTGGCATCGAAAACCCTTTCCCAATCCGAGAATTTGGATCCAGATACCACGCTGTTCAGTTCACTAGACCGAAACATCTCTGCCTCTTCACTCTGAGCCAGAACATCTTTTTGACTGTGTACGGTACGGGCTGACCCACTTCTGAGAAGAACAATGAATCTAAAGAAGTTTAATTGAAGTTTGCTGTGCATATCTGATTGAGCCCCCTTTGAAATAAAAATGACGTCTTGAATATTAATCCACCCGGGCTAAATTAAGATCTTACTTTGAAGGCGTGAAATTGACACAGCCACTGAGGAGAAAGCCCAATCGACTGTCTTCTTCACTGTTGTTGCCTTAATTAGTTTAATGGAGGCTGTGTTACTTTTATAATAACCCAAATATTATCGTTCATTTTTCCTGTGCTTGCACTTTAGCCAGACATCTGTGCACTGTGTTTATCATACCCAGAGCGTTTGGTGTCAGTGTCGAGAGCATAAGTTATGAATGTCACCATAGTTGCGGAAAAACAGGTGGCCACTATGATTACAGATAACTGCCAATTATGTTGGGAAAATCCAGAGGGGGCGATTTGGCACCCGTTCCCTCTCCCCTGTAAGCGTTCTCGTTCTTCTGCTTCTTGACGGATATTGCTGACATCCTCCTGCTGTCTGAGCTTTTTTTCCCTGCATTTGTTAAGTCCAGGCAAATATTGAAATCAAGTCCCAATAGGTAAGGAATCCCAAAGAAACCGAAACAAAACTGGGTCTGAAATGATAAAGCGGCACTGTATTCTGCTTGGATCCCAAACAAATTGTAAGCCTCATTTACAACCGCAAATCGCCCAAGTGAGGCTGCTGTATCTCTGGTTAAACGCATTACATCCAGACCCTCGTAAAGCATCAGCATTCGCGCTCGATTAAGTATTTTCTGCTAGGCGAATGATCGATGTGTGCTCATGACTCTCGAACTGTCCTCTAATTTAACAACTTTCTCCTTTAGCTCCTGCTCAGCCAGCTCCAGGAGCGCACTGGCCCACCTCTACTCAGCTGGCTTCCCCAACATCGTTGACTCTGATGGGCAGGTGGCTGAAGTCCTGGACCCCACAGAGCCTGTGACCTTTGACCCCAGACGGGAAGAGATTGACCCTCTACAAGGCAATCTGCTGGTGTTCCAGTTCCTGGCGTTTACCAGGTGAGGCCTGTGGTGCGGGGTCACATCAGTGTTACCAATGATAACAGCAGCTGATGTACTGCACAATGTCTGTCCTTTTGTCATAGAGATCAGTGCAGATTGGTTTATGATTTTATGCTCCTGAAATATTTCTGTTAATACAATGATTTTTTTATTTATTATAATGAGATGTTGCAGTTGTTGATTTGATAGTATTGGTTGACAGTAACTTTATTTTTTATGAATTGATCTACTTAAACTACAGGTACTTTCTTTGGGTTTTTCCATTTTATGTTACTTTGACTTCCGCTTCTCTATACCTTTTAGGGATGTGCTTTTTACACATTTATTTGACAGAATTTTAAGGTAAGAATTTAAAACACAAAACCAGTGATTTCACACCTTTTTGTCTTGGGACGCTAATACAAATCATTGTAATTGGAGTTACATTTCAGATCTCTATGCGTCATTAAACGTGCAACCAAATGTAGATGTTTCCCTCAAAGCATCTCACATGGTTTTATGTAAAAAACTTTCATATCTCATGAAAAATCATGAGTTGGTGGGAAAAGTCAGATATATGACCTAAGGATGTCATACATGAAAATATATCAGACAGAGGGACCGAAATATGCACTTTTATACAAGTAGGATTCTTAATTCACTACTTTTGATTATAATGGAATATTTTTATATTGCTGCATGGATACTTTTACCTAAGAAGTGGATTCAGAAACTACCTCCATCACTGTTTGAAACACTCAACTAACATATCGTAGACTGAGCCACAGGCCATTTTACCTTGTATAGGAAAATATACACACTTAATGCATTATTGCAGTGCTCAGCCTGCCTTGAGATTTCTCTCTTTTTTCCGCATTGAACTGCAGCCAAATCTTCAATACACTTAAACCGTGCCGGCATAAAGTCCTGCCAGTCATCCTCTACACACACGTCAGGTACATACTCAGACACCGACGCACACTCGCAGTCTGAATAAAAACACACAAGCAAGGGCTGAATCGCACATCTGTCAGCATCTCATCACAAAAAAAACCTAGAGCCCGTGTCCCCTCTGTCAGAGCTGACAGTGGAGGGGAGGGGGGGGGCGCTGAAGGACGGGTACAAAACACACCACTCCTTGTGTCCTTCTATCCTGTCATCAGCAGCATCAGCAGTTTGATAAATCCAACACACATCTGTCTTGTTCATCGCCATCATGCTGCCATGACTTCTTGCGTACCAACTTCAACACTTGACATGTGCAGCTGTTCTCTCTCCTAGGTGTTGATAGACATTTTTGCTTTCAATAGAGTGCCACAGTGACCCGTCCTAAAACCCGGAAGTAAGATAGCATTTTATCACTTCCGGTTTTCTAATCGATAGATTTATGATCGATTGATTTATGATTAGAAAATTATAAAAGTAGGGTAGACATGTGGATATTATCCGGCTGAACAAAACGTGATCTGTCTCTTCAATTTGTGTCAACCACAGACCTTATTTCGAGCTATTTTCCAAAATCCTATGGAGAAATTGCATTGGTTTTTGTCGAAGGAACCGGAAGAAGTTTACTTCCGGGTTTTAGGACGCGTCACTGTGGCACTCTATGAGGATTGTTTTACAATCAAATATTTGGGTCTTCCTTTGTGATGGTAGAAGATGTTAGCTTAAGGTTCACCTGTGTACTCCACATTTGAGAGATGAGTACATATTCCTCATTATTCCATCTAAGCATATAACCAAGCCACACACTATTCACCTTTTTGGGCAAAGTCTGTAGTTTTCATCAAAGTTTTTAATGTTTTTTCTCAGGTAAAGAACACTTTTCAAGCCACTTTTTGTTGGAAGGTTAGCCTAGGTCCCTAGAGCAACACATGTCAGCTACTCTGTGACAATTGTTCTGTCTGATTGGTGTGTACGATGTGGGCTTTGATGCTGTGCTATGACATCTACCCTCTATTTTTAAGCAGAGCATAGAGGAGGAATTAAGTTATGGAGGTAGAAAAAGCAGCAGGAAAAGAGGCACCTCATGGCTAAGAAGCAAAAACAATCATTGGTATTCTTGGTATGGACCAATAGGCTTTAGAAAATGATTGGGACTGCATTTACGTTATTTATCTTCCAATTGGATGTCCGTTTTTAGTTTTCAAAACATTATAAATTATTGAAAAATGCCCCCCACAAGTGCCCAGAACCACAGGTAAAGTCTTCAAAGGACTCTTTTTTTTGCCTCTGTGTCCTTTAGAATAAGAAGAGTATGCTGGGGGATACAGTCATTTGACAGGCTGTGTCCCTGTGTAAAATGGGAGAAATAACAGTGTAGCTACAGTCTTATATTTGTGTAATATGGGTCTAATAACAGTGTAACATGGGATTAATATGGGTGTAATAACAGTTTTATTTCGCAATAAATCAGATGCACCAAAGTGTTAAAAAATAACTTGATAATGGATGCACACGGTGAGATTGATAAAAAGAAGTCAGACTGACTTTCTTACAAGAACCTTCCCCTCCCTGATATTGAGCAGCGAGGTCAGTAATTAAATGTTTCTGATACCTTTCATTTTTCCCCAGCGCATCATCGCTATCCTGTCTATTCCCGACAGGCTGGCAATTAAATCACTTCCTTTCTGCAGGCGAGTTAGAAGGAAGTATGGTATAACAACCCAGTCGTATTGTAAGATTGCAACAGCAAACACTTAAAGCCCCTGGGTAAGCTGAAACCCTACCATATTATCCTTGGGAGACTGTGAAAAAAGCAGATATTTTAATATCAGAAAGTATGGATTTTTACTTTAATGTGTGAAAATACCAAAGCTAATTTAATTCTCCAGTTTATTTTAGTTTTTTTTTCTGAAAGCCCATAATTGAACATACTTTGTGAATCTCTATGGCTCACTGTAGCGTGGGCTGAGGGTTACCTCATAATTATGACAAACAAGTATGGCGCGCAGGGATTTAGGAGCCTGTGGATACCAGGCAGTGTAATTTTCTAGCTCTCACCCGGGCGCCATAATTATCAATATTGTCTGTTTACGGAATGAATATTAATGCCTGCTCCTCTGTGAAGGCGGAGCACGGTGGAAACTTTAACGGTGGCGTATCAGAGCGAGTGATTGACTGGGAGGTCACACACCGCTCTTATTAGATTCTTCTTTGAAACCTGAGGCTTTTACGTCCTGTCCGTCGACGCGGGGTCCTAGCACTCTCTGCTCATTTTGAAATCTTTTTTTGCCTCCTCATTATTGAATACCCGATGACTGATTGCTAATCTGTTCATTTGACGGAAGCAGAAGAAGCTTCCCCTGAATTTTCGCTCATTATTTATTATGCTCGCTGCTAAATCGAGTCCTTGCAGGCCACTGGGACATTTTCAATCATTCAATGTCAATCAATCAATGTTTATTTATATAGCCCAATATCACAAATGTTACATTTGTCTCAGTTGACTTCACAGTTTGTACAGAATATCAGTATGACAATACGACACCCTCTGTCCTTAGACCCTCACATCGTACAAGGAAAAACTTCCGGAGAAAACCCACAGTTTAAAGGGGAACATGGGAGAAACCTCAGGGAGAGCAACAGAGGAGGGATCCCTCTCCCAGGACGGACAGACGTGCAATAGATAATACATTTGCAACATAGGTAGTCCAAATGTTTGGAAATGCATGTGTCTATAATAAGAAGATGAATCCACGAGGATGTCAACAATCCTGTGGGAGCCATCAGGGAAGTAGTACGATGTAGGGCTGCACGATATATCGTGTCGTGACGATAATCGTGATATGCGCATGCGCGATATTCACATCGTGTGGACGTGCGATTTAAAAAAAAAGATCCAGACGTCCGTGACTAAAATCCTTCATCCGGTTAATTATAGTTAAAAAAATACCAATTGTATAGCATTAAAGTTCAAGAAAGGATGGTTTGCGGGAAAAAAAACGGTCTTTTCTTCAATTCCTGTATGTTTTCATATCGCAATATATATCAGGGGGGAAAAAATCGCAATGTCAGTTTTTTCCAATATCGTGCAGCCCTAGTATGATGAGAGTCAGGCAGGACCGCAGAGACCGGTTCAGCCACGACTCGAAATCCAGGACTCAGGATGCAGGACTCAGGATGCAGGACTCAGGATCCAGGACCACAGCAACAGGATCAGCCACGGCTCAGGATCCCGGCGTAGATAGACACCAAAAAGAAATTTGGGGGAAGCTGGGTTATTCGGAACATGAGAGTACACAGGTACAGACAGAGAGAAGGAAGAAGTAAGGTGTCCCCCGACAGTCTAAGCCTATAGCAGCAAAACATTTTATGGGCCATCCACAGTTTGAAGTCTGTGTTTAGATCTGTGTACGTTGTTGTGAAATCACACTCGGAGGGGGGTGTTTTTGTAAAGAGGTACACACAACACCAGGAGGTTCTCATAGTCACAGAGACTTTCCCTTCTCCAAATACATTCTGGAAAACAAACTTTAAACAATTACTCCCTTTGTATTTACATATTACAACTACAGTCATAAACTTTTTTTGACATAGACAAGATTTAATTACTTCTTCAGATCTAATAACTATGTTTTCAAGCTGCCTTAAGTTTTAAGAAGCAGCCAAGTTATCCACTCTTAATGAATCAAAGGTGCAGTGCTAAGTTTGTATCTTCTTAATCAGCTCTCCGATTTATGGCCACTTTCAGGTATGATTTAGTACCTTGAGTTCTCATCCTCATTTTTATTATTGGGTTTTTACTTTTAAGAAGCTGTAAAGCTGAATAATTGGCTGAGGTGGGATGTGCAAGACATGCATATTTCAATTTTTTTCTTTCCTGGAATTGTCTCAGGTAAATCATTAGCTGAAATGTGATTTACTTTTGCAGGTTTTTAAGGCCATTTTCAACCGTTAATTTTCATATATGCCCACCACTCTACTCCCCACATCGGGTTTGTAATAAAAATATCACAGTTAGTGTTAATTTGGTGACTTCCAGGCTTGTAAATCAATCACGTGTGCATTTATTTACAATCAGTATTGCCGTGTTACTTTAAAGTGGACCAATCATGCTATATTTGAATAATATAGTGTAGGACCATACCTATATAAGGCATATTTATACTTTTTTTTTTTCAAAATACCAAACAGATCATGCATTTTAGCCATGCCTCATTTTGCTCAATTTGACATTTTTTAGCTCTGTTTTTGCAAGGGCAGATTCTGTGAGAACAGCACCACCTACAGGCCTGGCATATGTACTACAGCGTCTCCAGCGCTTTCGAACGGCAATGGCCGTGGCTGTCTCCTCCTGATTGGTGGAGTTGGCCCAATAGCCGTAGCGCCACCGTCCTGACGTCAGGACAGTGTTCAAATCTGGATCAGTTTTTATCAGATCCGTTGCAGCCCCTTTTTTAGAGATTTGGGTATGGAGGAAAATAGAGAGGGTTGTGTTTTCTGACACTTGGTGAGTTCCCTGGAACACCGGGGACACATATTCATGTATAAAAGACGTACAAAAGTGCATTTTGCATGATAGGTCCCCTTTAAATATTGCTCTTTTTGTGGAATAATCATCACCCTCTGTGTTTTGCCAGAATACCGACGGCGGGTGTTGGTCCTGATTGGCCTGACAACATCTACTTCACCTTCCAGTTCTATCGCTTTCCACCAGTCACATCACAGCAGCTGAAACTGCTCATCAGCGACAATGTGCAACAGAAAGCCAGCTTTCCACTTCCCTGCGTCCTGGCCTCCATCAGCAAAGACGGCACTGTCAACTCCGGTAAGGATCCAGAGCTGCAAACAATAAATAACAATGCTGCCCATGTTCAGTCAGTCCTATGCCTTTAATTGGCCCGTATTCATGTCCCCAGTAACATATATAATATACAAAACGTTCCTGGTACATAAGTCCAAACTGCAACTCGAACATATGTAATTTCTGCCGCTACGGGTCGGTCAGTCTAAACAAGTCGTGAGGAAGTGTGTTGGTGGGAAAGTCTTTACCACTATTTCCCTCAGCCTCTCAGTTCAGATTTATTCAGTGTTCATTGTTAAGAAGGTTTTTACCGGGAGACAAATTATCTGTTAAAGTCTTCTACTTTCGCCATCACAACATGGCTGCTGCTAACGTTTGTTCAGCCTGATAACAGTAGATAATAGTGTCCTATGACTAAATCCTTCATCTGTTTAATATTGATAGACTGAGACCTACGTAGTGTATTGTAAAAATGGGGTTAAAACTTGATGAAAAGTCAGTTTATGACAGCTTCTGCCAAACCAATGGTGACACATACACAATTGAGATATGATGTCAAAAGGTTTACCAAATAAAAAGGAATGTTACTTTAATAAGAATTACAAAAGTTTTTGGAAAATTAGATTAGTTAAGTATACAACTACAACAAAATATTTAACAATCAATGCCTACAAACTGCAGGCTGTTTCCATAATGCTCCATGATGGTTTCTGATGCTGAAGCACTTCAATCAGCAGAACCAGCCCTGATTGATGTCACGTCTGTTCATGTAGCAACTAATGAAATGGAAGAGATATTACAGCTTTCAACGGAGGGTGATATTGAGCACACAAACAATACACCCCCCCCACCCTAGTTCCTACGCCTACCCATAGTCTCCTACCACAGACACACTTCTCTGTCTGTCTCTGCAACTCTAAGTCTACGTTTCTTTCACAAATCCTTCCTACATTCACAAAGATCCTTTTATATATTCTAACCCTTTCCACATGTTTACTCATATCTGTGAGCTATTGAAACCATTGAAGTTTCAGTCTCTTTTTAAAGAATTAAGAACTATAGTTTGACAGTTTCTCTTTGTGTTTACCCGGGTAATGATTTCCTCTGATATCAAAAGTTTAGCTAAAATAAGTGTGGAAATGTTGCTGTGGGATTACTTGATTGTTTTAATAGTCTTCTAAGATAATCTTTTGAGTCCTTTTCCTGGATGACCAGCTATAACGTGGCTAATGAATCTTTGATTGGTTCTTTCTCTCTTTTAATACCACAATAATGAACCATGACATTGACATTTATTGTTTTTGAGTGTAAATGTCTCAACATTTGTGTACGTACATCCTATTTTCCCTCAGGAAAAATGTCAACCTGATCCTTTTCCTTTAGCACCATCAGCTAAATGTCTGTGTCTTCATAATCATTGACATTACCAACAGACTCAGCTGTAGTGGTGATTACTGTCACTTTGCAAAAGACTTACTAAGATAGCGAACATTGTAAACATTATACCTTCTGATGATCATGTTAGCTTTGTCACCTTAGCATTAGCATTTAACTCAAGTGTGGCTTTGCCAAAGAACATGCTCATAGCGCTGCAAGCTTGGCTCTAGGCTCTATGTGCCACTCCACAGTCACTGAATGTTCTTTCCAATTCAATTAAACCAACAGAGCGGAGAATTCATGAGTAAAAAATTACAATAGCAGTTTTAGCACAGTGAAAAATCTCCTACTGATTAAGGGAGGGAATTGAATTCCCCCTTTCCAATAACGTTGTTATGGTCTTTTGTAATCCTTTACTCCCTAATTGGACAAATGCATGTTAATGTGAAAGATTGAGCAGCGGTTTAAGTGATCTATGAAGATACGAATGATCCAATCACTGTATGAGATCAATGATCCACTGCTATCTCGTCATTCAGTGGGAGCGTTTGAATGTAGTTTCTTGGTGTGTGTGTGTGTGTGTGTGTGTGTGTGTGTGTGTGTGTGTGTGTGTGTGTGTGTGTGTGTGTGTGTGTGTGTGTGTGTGTGTGTGTGTGTGTGTGGTGTGTGTGTGTGTGTGTGTGTGTGTGTGTGTGTGTGTGTGTGTGTGTGTGTGTGTGTGTGTGTGTGTGTGTGTGTGTGTGTGTGTGTGTGTGTGTGTGTGTGTGTGTGAGGAAGACAGAGGTTGAGAGAGAATATGGAATATGTCTGAGCTTCAAAGCTACTGCAGTGTTTCAGCTGTGATTCTGCGTCCTGCTGGGTGGAAGTTTCCCAGAAACCTATTGAATGCCTGAACCCCTATTTAGGCGGTGGGTGGACAGCCCTTTCATGTCATCTTTCATTCACCCATTCGGCCCCACAAAATATCTCTTTATACAGCCCTCAAGTTAGTTTCACAGCTACACTTGATCAGGTTGTTTTGATTCACAATATGGCTGCCAAAGAGGAATATCTCAGACAAGACCAGAGTTCCCTATACATACTGTACAGTGAAGTGAAAACTTTCCATGCCTTCACGAAGTAAAAGGGTATACGATTGAATTTGTATTTCCCAACTGCAACTATTCAAGGGGGAAAGGTGCAGAAAATCACTGGCATTTCAAATGTCTATATTTCTTGCCAAACCATGTACAAGTTCAAAATGATTTTATTAAACAAACACCAGAAGACAATTAGCTTCTTCACTCCCTAACTTTCTCTTTCCCAGTATGGCACTAAAAACCCAAAGACTGAGAAAGGAATGGAAACAGTTTGGCATCCTGCTGTTTAACTCATATAACTTGGCTCACTCAGCGATTTAAGTGTTCTGTTTCCGATTTCGCTAAGGCAATAGGTGTACAATTTTAACAATTATGTGCAGGCAATTACAATGGTTAAACTGTAGGAAGTAACAATTAAAATAATACATTAGAGAGGAGAGGAATATGCAATTTATTCCCTTTGCAGGCATTTTGAAGCCACAACAAGAGATCATTTTATTTTAAAGGCAACCGTGGGACACACTGGATGTTCTGAGTAGCCAATGGTAACAGCATGGTCAATATCTGACCTCTGTTATACTTTTCCAGGGATGGGAATAATCCTGCATATGCACCAAGGTCCACCCACATAGCAGTTTGCATTCGCCTTCTTAACTTTCCAGTTGGTATTGTTGCATGTGTTGAGAAGAATTGAACACAAGGCCAGTTTTTTCCACAGAAACAGTTCCAGCTAGACAGACGTTAGCTATAGCAAGCTAGAAATGAATTAACAAAAATGTTTTCTGTGTTTGTTGTATGACAAATATGTTTCAAATCTAAGTATTTTGTGTTCTTGTTAAGTATTTGCTTATTTAAAGCCTAACCGTGATCTTTCACTTAATATATGTAGTGTTTTTGTTTCATTTTCAATACACAACATTTACCACATGTTTAAAGCTATAATCTGCCAGTAGATTTTGTTGATGACTTAACCTCTCGCAAGAAAACATAGACAGAAAATGTCATTTCATTTGTTTAAAAATATTTCAGCCACTATCCTGGTGGTGCTTGTAAAGAGTCGCATATAATGTCACCTCAGTTGATCCAGCAGAAAACATAATCAGCCTCTGTTTTGATTGTGCTTTTTTCTTTTAAATGCAATCGAACAATCACAGCTCAGGGATTGATTGTAATGATAGTTGTTCAGGATTCTTGTCTTATGTTAAGTTTAACGATATTTTGCTGGTAAAATCTGCAACTTGTTATCATTCCAGCAGTGAAAGGGACGGTCATTGCCAAATATTTGTATATTTCCCCTTGCTACTGTAATAACAAGTTAAGATAACAAAATACATAGTTTGAGTGTGCTACAAAACCCCATTAAACATTTCTACACTTGGCAAAATATTGTTTTTGTCAAAACAAATGCTTTTTTTAGGAATATAACCTTTTTTAACCACATGGCCTTTACATTTTTTTTTTGCTGTTGACTAAAATCTGTGCATCATATCCCTGATATGCAGTGAGAAACATAGCACTTATTTTATTTTTTCCACAAAAGGGCAGCTTTCCAAAGACGTAATGTGCTCTAAGTGTAGCGTGATACACGGTTCGCATCAGTCTCTACATGTAGCTGAACACTCTGTTCATCCTCCCTGTTTTCTCCGCGCGCAGCCCTCACAGCGTTGTTGAGAGTTGTTCACCGGCAGGATTTTCAGCCTGCCTGTCCTGCTGTGTACACACCAGGTTGGAGGAGGGGGGGTGCAGCTCCTCGTCTGCAGACCTAGCTTCACACGCACACAACCCCGAACAACCCTTGGGCAATTTCTGTCAGCTCTTCCTCGCTTGTGAGCACAAACACACAGCACATATTCTCTCCCTCCATGCTCTCATCACCACCCGTCCACTGCACACAAGCCTACAGCATGCTGGGAGAATTAATGGTCCAAGTGGAGGGAGTTGGCGGGTGGTTGGGAGAAGGAAAGGGTGTCGGTTAGGTTTAAAGGAGTTCTGAAGAAATATCAAGACTACTCTGGTCTTGGTTTCCTTTTTGTCTCCATCTGTTTAGTTATCCCCATAGTCTATTTTTAGATAAAACAATGGTTCCCTTGTTTGTATTATTATTTTATTTCATTTGATCACAAAAACTGGTTAAGCGTGGGTGGATTTCACTGTGAAACCTTCACTGTAACCTACCTCGACTCACTTTGATGAGCTGCAACCCACTCATTCCATTTGTTCCCCCCTTTAACTGCACAGTATTAGTGTCTCATCATTGTATCAAAGCAGTTTCAGAGGCTTACATGTATACCTTTATAAAATGATACACACAACAGCCTATCTGATCGAGTGTGGGTTATATAGCAATATACATAACAACATTATTGTAGGGTTGACTATTAGTGCTTTACCACCATGTTTATACAAAGAAGTCTTGATAAATAATGATCAGGCATGTTGATATAATTACAACAATAAGTGGCTAAATGCAAACAGCTTGAACAGTCTTCCAAGTTACTCGAAAATGACATGCATGCACCCTTTAAAACCAGAAATATACACAACTTGGGCCATTATACT